>NW_027504646.1:0-19327 GCF_021521415.1 Bidens hawaiensis
AAAAAAATAATTTTCGAGTACTCCATCGTTGTGGAGTAGAAAAAACGTAAATATTCGCTAAGCTTGCCGGTTCAAGCACGTGTCAAAGTCGTTTACGAGACAAAAAAATGTTTTTTTTTCAAAAAAAATCCGTTTTCGTTAAAATTTATATCGAGATGTTCATAAAAAAAATTTATACAACCTATGTATTTAGTTTTTTTAAGAAAATAAACAAAAAAAAATATTAACTAAAAACAATTTAACCTACTTAGATAAATATGAGGTTTTTTTTTTAATTATAATTAAAATATTAAATTACAAGGTTAAAAACAAGTCCACGTTCTTCTCTCTGCGACTCCACCCCATGAGACCTGCAACTTCTTAATTTCTCCTCACCACCATCTTGAACTTAGATCATCTTGAATATGTACTTTAAAATTCAACACCCCATTTAAAAGATAGGAATATGTTTAATTAGGGCGGCACTCTCTTCGGCGAAACTCCACAACATTTTTACCGACTTGTGAAGTTGGGGCGGCGTCGACAACACCGGGGCATGTGACAATCGTCAATTCCAGGTTAACCTCGTTAACTCAACTCCGTTACATTCAAACTTTAAAGATCGTTGAATCTATAACGCATACTTCATTACATTTAAACTAGGGGTTTAAATTGACGCTTAACATTTACTACATGTGTAGTAGTCTTTAGGGATTTGCACCGAAACGCAAACGAGTTGATAAATAAACGACAAAACGTCAAAACACGAACTATGTGATTACTATGTGTTAGGATTATGTGCTATGTGATAATATTATGGTCATGTTAACTTATTGTGCAAGTATGATAGAATGTTCTAGAAAAACAACACTTGGAAAGTAGAGGGAATAGAATGTAACTTGTATATCTATAATATATTATTAACTTAACCCTAACCTATTATTATTATCCTAACCCTAACCTACAAGTTCCGATCGGCTCTCTCTCACCTCCCTTCTCCACGGCTTGCCGTCCACAAGAACACCCACATACACCATCAATTTCAAGTCTTTGATCCAAGAACTAAGTGCTAGGAAGGTATATTTGATCATCCTTCCACATCCTTGTTGATTGAATTTGATGTTTGTTGGGTTAATAACAAACCCTAGCTGGCCGATTCTAGTGTTATATTGTTCATGTGATTCTTGAATTGATTGATGATAAAGTGATAACTAGATTGATATTGATACATGATTGATTGTTGTGTCTTGATTTGAATTAAAACACAAACCCTAATCTTGTATGTATGGTGTGATTTATATGCATGGATAGTAGTTATGGTGTCTAGAGGGTTTATGGATGCAAGATAGTTCATAGATTGTTATGATGTTGAGTTTTGATGTGAACAGATTCTGGACAGAATATATATACGATGTTTAACTGACTGTAACGAAGTGTAAACGTGGAAAATTGATTGAGATTGTGGGTACTGCAGTAAACTAGGTTGAGTCTAGTTTCCAAAAAGTATAAATTCGTAATTTTTGGATAAGTGGAAGTATATTTTTATGATTTTACAAAAACGTGATGCAAAGCTGAGCTGTTAGACCTGCTGTTAGGTTATATTGTAAATTCTATATCTCATGAACTACGAGGCCAATTGGGTTGGTTCCACTTCTGGAAGTTGACTCACTGAGTTAGGAACCAAACCCAAGTGGTCTTGCATTTATTGGATTTTTCGTTTACCGGGATTGCAAATAACATTCTGTTGTGCATGAATCTGACTGATATGAGTTTACTGTAGTGTTTTGATCATTATGAGAAAATCTATATGGAATAAAAATAATATAAATATGTTCTGGAAACCTAAGACATGTATGTTTCAGTGGTGATTTTTGGTGAATTAATTGAGATGTTATGATCGGTGAAATAGTACAATCTTTCAAGTAGAAATTCTGTTCACAATGAAACTAGCTGCTGAGTTGTGTAGGAATGCATGAAATATGATAGTTTTTATATAATTGTTGTATTTTGACCAAATACCCTTACGGGAATAATTGCTTGTAAGTACGTTTATTAATACATGACACGAAAGTAATTGCTCACTCGTGTATCGTATCACAATTGTACTTGTTTAAATCACACACGGTTTCACAAACGAAACACGAAACATGATACGTGCATAGGTATTATGTGCCGAGTCTAGAGACTCGTTTAAACGTTCCGATACTTAGAAAATCTCTTTGTTATTTTAGAACGCTAGAGAGTTTTCTACGACGCGCATCACTCGGTGATCTAATTTGGAATATTCTTCGCAAACAGTGAGTTCACTTACCCCGCTCTTTGAACTGTTTTCAAACGTTTTTCACTTGGGGGAGATAACATACTCCGATAAACGCATTTTTGAGATAAACACATATTTAAGATTTGTTATAAATTATATATATCACTTGTAGAGGCTAAGCGGCACGTAACCCTTGAAGTCCCACGCATCGAACCGGTTAATATTTGGAATAGCGAGTCACTGTTGAGTAGTACTACTGGGTTTGACAAACCCCACCCGACGCTAAGCTCAACTGGAGGTTGAGTGGGTGTAATTTTGGCTAACACTTACCATGGTCTGGGTTGACCTGGTGACGGGCACTTGATAAACAGTCAGCTTCGGTCTCGAACCACTTAGTAATACTTGTTGTATAGATTAGCTACCTATCGATATAAAATTTGACATAACATTATCTGGTAACACTTAAACGCTGTAACGTGGTTACACACTTAAACGCCGTAACGTGGTTACGCAAAACATTAAACGCCGTAACGTGGTTACGCAAAACTTTTAAACGCCGTAACGTGGTTACGCAAAACACTTAACGAAAACGCTGAACTCAAACGCTAAACGATTTATCTTATAAAACTTGTGAACTCACCAAACCTCGTGTTGACCCCCTTTTAAGTATGTTATTCTCAGGTAGCCGAGGGCGGGCCGCGCGGGTTTAGGAGCATGCATTAATTGTTAAACATCTACTCTTAACATTTACATTTGGTTTTAAGTCGTCCTGCGTGACGCAACTTTTGAATTAAGGTTTTAACCGCTTCCGCACTTATTTTTCATTTAAAAACGTTTTCTTTGGTTTGGTTATAACTAATGATTCCGATCCTGCCAGTTCACACCCTCTGACGGTAAAACTCCGTTAGTGGATTTTGAGGGTGTGACAGATTGGTATCAGAGCCATTGGTTATAGCGAACTAGAAACTGCATGCATACTAGACTATAACCGCGACGACCCATTAGTTATAATAATACGCACTGCATAGGTTTGTGTAGTCTTGTAATCTTATCTCTTACCTCTTTCGCTCATACGCGCAAGCGCATACACGGCTTACCTGTAGGAATGTCGACGCCACCCTCATCATCATCCGATTCGATGACGCATGCTCACGGGAAGGAACCTCAGTTACCTACCGCCTCGCCACCGCCGCGTAGTCCCGGAACTCGCAGCTCCGGCAACCGAAGAGGTACCCGCCTATCCGAAGCCTTTACGAAAACAACGTTAGCTGGGATTGGTACCCTAACATGATCAGACGTATGGTCTACCGTGAACAAGTTCCCCCGTTGCCACAACCCCGAACCACCCTGCTTATCCAACACCCTACCACCCATAACCGAACCTGTAGAGAGAGTTCTCGCAGCCGTTGTTTCATGTTTGGAGCGTGATGTGGGTTACATGCGCTACACGAGAGAGAACGTTTCCAGATTGTTAAAAGACGAAACCGAGAATAAGGAGGAGGTTGCCCGCATGGCGGCGGCAATGAAGGATATGCAAGGGGGCTAGTGATCAACAAACGAAGGTTATGATGAAGATGCAAGCCGAGAATGATAGACTTGAAAGAGCAACTCCAAGAAGCAAGGACCCGAACCGAAATAGCGTTAGAGCGTTGCGATATCCTACAAATGCAGATTGCTCAGAACGCAGCCGACCCTGAGGCAGAGCCTGAGGCCGAGCCTGGGGCAGAGCCTGAAGTAGAACCTGAAGAAGATCCCGAAGAGGAGCCTGAGGAAGATCCCGAGGAAGATCCCGAAGAAGAACCGGAGGAAGAACCGGCTGAGGAGGAGGCACACTCAGAGGTGTCCTCAGATGACGACATCTAGTAATGATGATGCTTAGATGGAGGGGTTGTCTCCATCCTAACTATTATTTTTCTATGAATTGAGGATTGATTGGAAATACTTTGTGGCGGATACAATGGTTTTAATCATGAATTTTTTTTATTTAGACTAATGTGTGGTTGTGATGTGATGTTGTCTCTTATTTCTTTCTTACTTATCTTTTCATTACATGTATGGTGTGTTGTATATGAAAGAAAAATCATGTTTAACATCTTTATACTGTGATTCTAGGAAATGGCTGGAAGAAACGCTGGACGAGGACGTGGTAACATCAGCATGACTGCAGCTGAACTCCAAACTCTGCTGAATGACCATGTCGCGGCCGCTTTAGCCGCACACGTTCAGAATCAAACAGGAGGTCCGAATGGAACGTGTACCTTCAAGAACTACCGTGACTGCAAGCCCAGTACGTTTAAGGGCACTGAGGGAGCTATAGGCTTCCTGCGTTGGGCTGAGAAGGCCGAGTCGGCCTTTGAGATGTGTAACTGTCCCCCTGCCAGTAGGGTCAAATTCGCTGCTGGGACACTTGAGGATTCCGCCCTCACTTGGTGGAATTCGAACGTCCAGATCCTTGGATTGGAACTGGCTAACGCGATGAACTGGGAGGAGTTCAAAAGCATGATGCAAGAGGAGTACTGTCCGAGGGAAGAAATTTCGAAGTTAGAATCAGAATTTTGGTCACTAAAGATGGTAGGTTCGGAGATTGAAGCCTACACTACTCGTTCGCACGAGTTGGCTGTGATGTGTCCGCGGATGGTGGATCCGCCGAGCAAGAGAATAGAGATGTACATTGATGGGTTAGCACCACAGATTCAGGGTATGGTGACGTCTTCCAGACCAGCCACGATCCAACAAGCGATCCGTTTGGCTCACAAACTGACGGATCAGGCTGTGACCCAGGGTGCGTTACCACCGAGGGGTTCGACTGTTAAAGCCCGTGACAACCCGAGTAATGATCACGTCAGCAACAGTAACAACAACAGCAACCCGAACAGCGGGAAGAGAAAGTTCGACAACACCAGATCTTCATCCTCGAACCTCCCACCGCAACAACACTACCGTAAACCCGAGTTCACCCGGAGCTTTAACACTCAGAATCACAACAACAACAACTCCAACAACAACGGTAGCGGGCAGGTTTCGAGCGGATATGCTGGGAAGTATCCAAAGTGCAACAGGTGCAACTATCATCATGTTGGCCAGTGTGACCGTGTCAAGTGTCAAAGATGCGGAAAGATAGGTCACCAAGCGAAAGAATGTAGAGGAGACCTTGCGGCAAAGGGTGCTCCTAAGCAACCGATGACTAAGGGATGTTTTGAATGTGGACAGGAAGGTCATTTCCGGAAGGATTGCCCCAAGCTGAAACATAATGACAACAATGGGGGCAATGGAAGTGGCAGTAACGGTGGAGGAAATGGCAAAGGAAGAGCGTTTGTGATTGGATCGGGTCAAGCCCGCAATGATCCGCATGTGGTGTCCGGTAAGTTCCCTGTAAACGATTATTTTGCTTCTATTTTGTTTGACACTGGAGCTGATAGGAGTTTTGTGTCGAAAGCCTTTAGCCAACTTATAGACCTTACTCCAACCCCGTTAGACGCTAAGTTTCCTGTTGAATTAGCTAATGGTAAAACTGTAGTAACAACTCATATACTTGCGGGATGTAAGTTGAAACTGTCAGGTCATGTTTTTGACATCGACCTTATTCCTTTTACGCTTAGTAGTTTCGATGTCGTTGTCGGCATGGACTGGTTATCCGAGAACCGAGCGGAGATTATATGCCATGATAAAATAGTCCATATTACCACCCCTTCCGGCGAGATCATTTCGGTCCGAGGCGAGAGAAGCGGCATGACCAACAGCATCATCACCCTTATGAAAGCACAGAAGTATCTACGAAAGGGTCATCCGGCAATTTTGGCGCAGATTGTTGAGAAACCCGCGGAGGAGAAACGAATTGAAGACATACCGGTTGTGCGAGACTTTCCGGAAGTTTTCCCGGAGGATTTGCCCGGACTCCCTCCTATTCGTCAAGTCGAATTCCAAATCGAGTTGACACCCGGTGCAGCACCCATAGCACGAGCCCCGTATCGGCTCGCACCGGCGGAACTTCAGGAGTTGTCCACCCAGTTGCAAGATTTGTTGGATAAAGGTTTTATCCGACCTAGCTCATCGCCATGGGGAGCCCCTGTCTTGTTTGTTCGAAAGAAAGACGGGACTTTCCGAATGTGCATCGACTACCGGGAATTGAACAAGGTGACGGTCAAGAACCGTTATCCTTTACCCCGAATTGATGATTTATTTGACCAGCTTCAGGGATCGAGTTACTACTCGAAGATCGATCTACGATCCGGTTACCACCAGTTGAGAGTGCGCGAAGAAGATATTTCAAAGACGGCTTTCAGAACACGGTATGGTCACTACGAGTTCTCGGTTATGCCTTTTGGCCTAACCAACGCGCCAGCCGTATTTATGGATCTCATGAATCGAGTATGCAAGGCGTACCTCGACAAGTTCGTGATTGTTTTCATCGATGATATTCTTGTCTACTCCAAGAACGAGACTGACCACGAAGAGCACTTAAGGATAATTCTGGAACTACTGAAGAAGGAACAACTGTATGCTAAAGTCTCGAAATGTGAATTTTGGCTTCGCGAGGTTCACTTTTTAGGACATGTGATCAACGAGAATGGTATCCATGTCGATCCCGGTAAGGTAGAGGCCATCAAAAACTGGGAAGCACCTAAGACTCCGACTGAAGTGCGACAATTCCTAGGACTGGCGGCTACTATCGGCGTTTCATCGAGGGATTTTCAAAGATTGCTCAACCCCTCACCGCTTTGACTCACAAGGGCACTAAGTACAACTGGGGTGACGCGCAAGAATCCGCTTTCCAACTGTTGAAAACCAAGCTTTGTAGCGCCCCTATTTTAGCCCTCCCCGAGGGAACAGAAAATTTTGAGGTACACTGTGACGCATCTATACAAGGTCTCGGTTGTGTGCTGATGCAACTCGAGAAGGTTATAGCCTACGCCTCTAGACAACTACGGGTTCACGAGAAGAACTACACGACCCATGATTTGGAACTCGGAGCTGTGGTGTTTGCTCTTAAGATATGGAGGCATTACTTGTACGGTACCAAGTTTACCATTTACACCGACCACAAGAGTCTCCAACATATCTACGATCAGAAGGAGCTGAACATGCGACAGCGTCGTTGGGTCGAGCTGCTCAAAGATTATGATTGTGCCATCAAGTACCACCCGGGCAAGGCCAATGTGGTGGCCGACGCCCTCAGCAGAAAAGAAACAGAAAAACCCAGACGAGTAAGAGCATTGCAACTTACGATTCATGCCAGCTTACCCGATCAGATTCGCGATGCGCAACTGGAAGCTTTGAAAGATGAAAATCTTCCATCGGAACTCATGCGGGGCATGAACAAGCAACTTGAAACCAGATCGGACGGGGTCCGATATTTTGAGAACCGGATTTGGGTTCCACGATACGGAGAGTTGAGAACTCTAGTGATGGACGAAGCTCACAAGTCCCGATATTCTATCCACCCTGGCTCAGATAAAATGTATCATGATTTAAAGGCACTTTACTGGTGGCCGAACATGAAAGCCGACATTGCCACCTACGTGAGCAAATGCTTGACTTGTGCCAGAGTCAAGATTGAATACCAGAAACCATCTGGTCTACTGCAACAACCGGAACTCCCCATGTGGAAATGGGAGCACATCTCAATGGATTTTATTACGGGTTTGCCTAAGACACCGACGGGATGCGATACCATCTGGGTGATCGTTGACCGGTTGACTAAATCGGCACATTTCCTAGCGATTAAGGAAACGGACAAAATGGAAAGACTGACTCGAGTATACATGAAAGAAGTGGTGTCTAGACACGGAGTGCCTGTCTCGATCATTTCCGATCGAGATTCTCGTTTTACCTCACACTTTTGGAAGTCGCTGCAAAGCGCACTGGGCACACGTCTCGATATGAGTACAGCATACCATCCTCAGACGGATGGGCAAAGTGAACGGACTATTCAGACCCTGGAGGATATGTTGCGTGCATGCGTTTTAGATTTCGGAAAAAGTTGGGAACCCCACTTACCCTTGGTAGAGTTTTCGTATAATAACAGCTACCACGCAAGTATTAAGGCAGCGCCGTTTGAAGCGCTGTACGGACGGAAGTGTCGATCACCACTCTGCTGGGCAGAGGTGGGTGACAGCCAAATCACTGGTCCAGAACTGGTACTCGAAACCTCGGAAAAGATTGTTCAAATCCGAAATCGCATGGCAGCAGCACGGGATCGCCAAAAGAGTTACGCCGACAAGCGCCGAAAACCTCTCGAATTTAAAGTGAACGATCGGGTGTTACTCAAAGTCTCACCTTGGAAAGGTGTAGTTCGCTTTGGTAAGCGAAACAAACTCAACCCACGGTATGTTGGTCCGTACCGGATAACTGAGCGCATTGGTCCGGTGGCGTACCGACTGGACCTACCAACAGAACTCAGTGGCGTACACGATGTATTCCACGTATCAAATTTGAAGAAATGCCTATCTGATGAAACCCAAGTAGTCCCTTTGGAGGAACTGCAAGTTGATGAACAGTTACGGTTCATTGAGGAACCAGTCGAAGTTTTGGATTGGGAAACCAAAACACTCAAACACAGCAAAATTCCAATCGTTAAGGTTCGTTGGAACTCGAGACGTGGACCGGAGTTCACGTGGGAACGCGAGGATCAAATGATGAAAAAGTATCCTCACCTTTTTGAAGGGCTAACCAAACACCGAAAACCGCGAAACCCGGCAAACCGTCAAACATCACCGAAGGTATGAATTAAATTTCGGGACGAAATTTCTTTTTACTAGGGGATGATATGACAAACTGAAAATTTTTCTTCTTACTTTTTCAGGCTCTCATCACGACTTGACTCAAATTTTCGGGACGAAAATTCTTTAACATGGGAATGATGTGACAATCGTCAATTCCAGGTTAACCTCGTTAACTCAACTCCGTTAATTCAAACTTTAAAGATCGTTGAATCTATAACGCATACTTCATTACATTTAAACTAGGGTTTAAATGACGCTTAACATTTACTACATGTGTAGTAGTCTTTCGGGATTTGCACCGAAACGCAAACGAGTTGATAAATAAACGACAAACGTCAAAACACGAACTATGTGATTACTATGTGTTAGGATTATGTGCTATGTGATAATATTATGGTCATGTTAACTTATTGTGCAAGTATGATAGAATGTTCTAGAAAAACAACACTTGGAAAGTAGAGGGATTAGAATGTAACTTGTATATCTATAAATATATTATTAACTTAACCCTAACTATTATTATTATCCTAACCCTAACCTACAAGTTCCGATCGGCTCTCTCTCACCTCCCTTCTCCACGGCTGCCGTCCACAAGAACACCCACATACACCATCAATTCAAGTCTTTGATCCAAGAACTAAGTGCTAGGAAGGTATATTTGATCATCCTTCACATCCTTGTTGATTGAATTTGATGTTTGTTGGGTTAATAACAAACCCTAGCTGGCCGATTCTAGGTGTTATATTGTTCATGTGATTCTTGAATTGATTTGATGATAAAGTGATAACTAGATTGATATTGATACATGATTGATTGTTGTTCTTGATTTGAATTAAAACACAAACCCTAATCTTGTATGTATGGTGTGATTTATATGCATGGATAGTAGTTATGGTGTCTAGAGGGTTATATGGATGCATGATAGTTCATAGATTGTTATGATGTTGAGTTTTGATGTGAACAGATTCTGGACAGAATATATATACGATGTTTAACTGACTGTAACGAAGTGTAAACGTGAAACTTGATTGAGATTGTGGGTACTGCAGTAAACTAGGTTGAGTCTAGTTTCTATAAAGTATAAATTCGTAATTTTTGGATAAGTGGAAGTATACTTTTATGATTTTACAAAAACGTGATGCAAAGCTGAGCTGTTAGACCTGCTGTTAGGTTATATTGTAAATTCTATATCTCATGAACTACGAGGCCAATTGGGTTGGTTCCACTTCTGGAAGTTGACTCACTGAGTTAGGAACCAAACCCAAGTGGTCTTGCATTTATTGGATTTTTCGTTTACCGGGAATTGCAAATAACATTCTGTTGTGCATGAATCTGACTGATATGAGTTTACTGTAGTGTTTTGATCATTATGAGAAATCTATATGGAATAAAAATAATATAAAATATGTTCTGGAAACCTAAGACATGTATGTTTCAGTGGTGATTTTTGGTGAATTAATTGAGATGATATGATCGGTGAAATAGTACAATCTTTCAAGTAGAAATTCTGTCACAATGAAACTAGCTGCTGAGTTGTGTAGGAATGCATGAAATATGATAGTTTTTATATAATTGTTGTATTTTGACCAAAATACCCTTACGGGAATAATTGCTTGTAAGTACGTTATTAATACATGACACGAAAGTAATTGCTCACTCGTGTATCGTATCACAATTGTACTTGTTTAAATCACACACGGTTCACAAACGAAACACGAAACATGATACGTGCATAGGTATTATGTGCCGAGTCTAGAGACTCGTTAAACGTTCCGATACTTAGAAAATCTCTTTGTTATTTTAGAACGCTAGAGAGTTTTCTACGACGCGCATCACTCGGTGATCTAATTTGGAATATTCTTCGCAAACAGTGAGTTCACTTACCCCGCTCTTTGAACTGTTTTCAAACGTTTTTCACTTGGGGGAGATAACATACTCCGATAAACGCATTTTTGAGATAAACACATATTTAAGATTTTGTTATAAATTATATATATCACTTGTAGAGGCTAAGCGGCACGTAACCCTTGAAGTCCCACGCATCGAACCGGTTAATATTTGGAATAGCGAGTCACTGTTGAGTAGTACTACTGGGTTTGACAAACCCCACCCGACGCTAAGCTCAACTGGAGGTTGAGTGGGTGTAATTTTGGCTAACACTTACCATGGTCTGGGTTGACCTGGTGACGGGCACTTGATAAACAGTCAGCTTCGGTCTCGAACCACTTAGTAATACTTGTTGTATAGATTAGCTACCTATCGATATATAATTTGACATAACATTATCTGGTAACACTTAAACGCTGTAACGTGGTTACACACTTAAACGCCGTAACGTGGTTACGCAAAACATTTAAACGCCGTAACGTGGTTACGCAAAACTTTTAAACGCCGTAACGTGGTTACGCAAAACACTTAACGAAAACGCTGAACTCAAACGCTAAACGATTTATCTTATATAACTTGTGAACTCACCAACCTCGTGTTGACCCCTTTTAGTATGTTATTCTCAGGTAGCCGAGGCGGGCGCGCGGTTTAGGAGCATGCATTAATTGTTAAACATCTTACTCTTAACATTTACATTTGGTTTTAAGTCGTCCTGCGTGACGCAACTTTTGAATTAAGGTTTTACGCTTCCGCACTTATTTTTCATTTAAACGTTTTCTTTGGTTTGGTTATAACTAATGATTCCGATCCTGCCAGTTCACACCCTCTGACGGTAAAACTCCGTTAGTGGATTTTGAGGGTGTGACATTGCCGCCGGCACCGACCGCCACCTCAGCAATTTAACGACAAAATAGTAGCCACACCGTATAGCCGCATCCACAACAAGCTCCACTTTCCTAGGTTTGAATCTATGTGGCAAAGAAATGGACTTGGATAACAAACTTCTCTTGTCGTGGAGCAAGTTTGTGAAGGATGAGTTTGTTTAAGCAAACTTGCAACAAACTTACAAGGTGACATTTTTGTGGAGCCACCCCTTTCACTCTCTCACATGCATATATACATATATTCTATATATACAATTATAATATATTTTAATAAGGTTTGTGAAGCTTTGTTGTTGTAGAAAAAGTTGTGGTTTTTGAAAAAAGTTTGAAATTTGATGTGGCTATTATGTGACGGTTTGTAGATGTTTGTTGTTGTGGATACTCTAAGGGAGGGGTGGTGGTGTTATTTACCAGGAATTGAATCGATACCGCAAAGGACTAAGGGACGGGTGGTAGTTTTATTGACGGACTATCCTGCCTACCCGTATGCGACAGCTACCCACCACCCTAAGAACGCAATTAAGGATATACCCAATGTTTTCAGACCCGGCTCAGACGTTGACCCGGACGCTTTGCTGGGTCAAAGGTCGGACCGACCTGGAATGGCGGATCGGTGTTTGATCCAGATGACGTAATAAATAATATATATATATATATATATATATTTATATTTAATATAATTAATGTTGATAAATTATTTAGTGTTTATTGAAATTTGGAAGGTTTAAATATGTAAAGTAAAGATAAAAATGGGCTAAAAATGATATATATTAGGGAAAATGCTATGAAAAACCAACCAACTTTCAATGTTTGCTCACAAAAGTCCCTCCACATTTTTTTGCATATAAAAGACCCTCTACATGGTATTTTTGAACAAAAATATGAAATTACTATGGTTTGTTTTATTATCTATAGGGACTATTTGAGTAGTTATCTCTAAAACACCTAAATCTCTCACCATTTAGTTATGTTAGAACTTCGATCAATCCTCTCAGTGTTCATTGATTTTGGTACATCAAAACAAGGTATAGGATTATGCCTCTCAAGTCAATTTTCCTCAAATGTCGTATCGAATTCGAGAGTTGTTGAATCGGTTTGTATCGACACCGATAAGCCGCTACGAGATGTGTCGTACAACGGCGTTGAGGACGGGGCGGATGATTTTTTCCTCACTGATGGTGATTTTGTTGAGGATTGGTTTCTAGAGTCCGGATTGTTGAAATCGATCTAAATTTCGGATTTTTGGTTCACATCGGTTCGATGGAATCTCTAATTTATCCGTTCTCTTTTACTATAGTCCAAGATGATTATTAGTTATGTTTTATCTTCACCTTTCGCATTCTAACTACAGACATTAACACACATGTTCTTCAACAGTAGTTCATGTAACCCTAATATCTATAAATTTAAACTCTTTTATTTTAAAAACAAAATTAGTTTTGTATCTAGAGTTAGGGAAACAGAGAACTAAAGATGCAAAATATATTGAATGCCAAATTGATGGAGATGACGAGCAGTGATGACTTTGCGTCTATTCATTGCATTTATATGTGGTGGGAGAGGAGGTTGCTGACGGTCGTGGATTGGTGGTTGGGAGAAAGAACGGTGGTGTGGTTATATATATGGTGAGAGATTTAGGTGTTTTAGGGATAACGGCATAACTAGTCCCTATAGATAATAAAACAAACCTTAATAAGTAATTTCATATTTATGTTCAAAAATACCATGTAAAGGGACTTTTATATACAAAAAAATGTGAAGTGACTTATGTGAGCAAACATTGAAAGTTAGGTTGGTTTTTCATACCATTTTCCCTTATATATTAATATGAAGAAACCATCACATTGACCATTTGACCTCCATTATATTCTATCTTTTCTCTCTCTGCACATCTCTCATTCCATTCGTATCTCCAACCCTAAAATGGGATAATTCACACAGCCGTAATAGAACTCGCTCACATTCACCATTGTACACCACCAGTAATAATAATAACAGCCTTAAATCTGGAATTATTAGAGCTTGCAACATCTTTTTCTTCTTCCATTTTTGTTCCCAATTCACAGATCTGAGCATGAGGATGAATTGAAGACTTTAAGAGAGCGATGATGATAAGCAGATGGTGATGAAGTCAAGATTTAGGGTTCGAGTTTAACAGATTTTGATATTTTTTTGAGATCTACTGGTTCACCCGGTGGTTCACCGGGTCCGGCCCGACCGCCAACCGTCAAAACCGGCCGGGTTTTTAGAAACCGGGTTAAGTTGTACAGACCAGACCGTTATGCTAACCGGGTCCCGGTCGGACCGGTCCGACCGGGTCAAGGTTTCAAAACACTGGATTTACCTTCCCACGCATTCAACCCATTATTTGACTAGCGAGTATTGATTTTATTGAAAGTAAATACATTACCAATGTGTATCCAAATAAACAAAATCCAAAACGTTAAAAGCGCACATGCACGCACTAAGAATGTTTTGAGAGTCCAATGATATATATCTAGCTGAAAGAAACTGAGAAATATCCATACGTGCTCACGGCCGCGCGAGATAACGTAACGTGTGATACACAAAAGCACAATAACATATGAACCATGTTACAAACACCTATCTTGTGCGATAAACAAAAGCACATTAACATAGGAACCATGTTACAAACACTTATCTTACAACGAAGTCACGTCCGGCTTAACAACTCAAGAACCAAGCTAGAGCATGCATCTGATACATATATATAATTATACACCTAAAGTGAAACACATACTAAAGTCATGAACCACACGCACAGAAACTCAACTTGATGAGATTATGATTATCAGTCAAATCTCACAGCTCGTAAGGAGGACGAGGGCTCCTACTTCCGATCCCACTCGCCTTCTCAAAAGCGTCTGATGCCGACTTCCTGCGAAATCTGAATGATTCTCCTGACTCATCATTTATTTTCTTCTAGTTAGTTCTAATTCTTTTAATGAAATAAATCTTACTTCGTATTTTAAAGCCACTTCTAATTCTTAAAGCCACCTATGTTAAATAAGTCGTGTTCATGACACAAAAATTTAACATCAACGTACAATGGCACTGGCACGAAGACGACCTGTTTAACATTATTTTCATTTCCTTTTTATTTTAATAATCTGAAACTATAAATTTACAACCTAACCCTAACATAAAACATGCTTTTTAAAAGAATGGAAGGAATGAATGGCCAGATTTTGTATTTACATCGTTTAAGTTGTTTAGTTTCGACCCAAAACGAATCCAAACACGTTAATATAATATACCGAAAGCTGCCAACTTCATGTTAGTTTGTTTTGTAGGTTAGTTCATATAAGAAATTCCCATGTTTGGATTTTATTTGCTTATTTTTAAATATTAATTTAATATCCTATTAGATATTTTAATTTTATTATTATTATTATTCAGGGTTTAACTTTATTTCCAAACGACCAGACAAACAAGCGTCCCCACTGCAAAAGCTGCTGCTTCAATAATTGTCGATCCTTCCAGATCACCCACCACCACTCTTGGAACTCAGCCACTTGTCATTAATCTAAAACAACTTCTTCAAAATAAATTTAAAAACATAAAACTTACCGGCGAACGGAGACACCGGAGTCGTAGATCCCGCCGGTGATGCCGGCGGAGTCTCGCTTAAACTCCTTTCGGGTTTTACGATCATAATACTTCGTGTCACTCGCGTTGCTGGGTGATCGGCTGCTGTATTCCCGCCACTTTCAGTTTCTGTTACAGAAAAAAATCGGTTTTTTAAAACTGTTCGTTTCCAATTTTACATATTTGAAATTTTTCGCAAAATTAAAAAGAATATTAAATTTTAGTCTGAATATTTTTGTGTTAGTTAATAATTAATTGATTATTATATAGATCGGTTTTCTTGGTTTTACTATTTTCGCTTGAAATTATGACCAAAAAGAAAAAGAAAATGATCAAAAACAAAAAAAATATATTTGACAATACGAGTAATTCATGCAAGGATCGGCTGTTGAGGGTCTCTAAAAAGTCCGTTTTATAAAACTTATAAAAGATCACTAGCAAATTATATAATTAACCTAAATATCCATTAAATTCTTACAAATTACTTAAAATTAAAACAGAAGTCCACAAATTCAACTCAGTTCGTTTCTGATGACATGCAATACCAAAATATAAAACCAAACTTATGTCGTACCTTTTTCTGAATTTACTGATCGGAAACTAAGGTTCGACTGTTTACGGAGCTTTCCGAGGCCTTTATCCGGCGGTGGTCCGGCGATGGTGTCATCCCAGAGTTTGTTAAGTAAGCTCATGGCACAGTAGTGAGTCAACTCGGCAAATTAAATTAAATAAAGGGTGTGATCCGAGATGACTGCAACACTTATTTATTGAAATATACCAAGCAAGTTGATTGGAATGGTAACCGTTGATCTTAGATGGGGTTAATCATGGATGAATGGACGGTGGATCTGAAAGCACGTAGATAAGACCAATGATGACGAAGCAACATTATTAGATTAGGTTGTCACGTGTACTATGTGGGCCCGCTCACGTGATGGCTCTTTTATCTAGAATTAAGTTTAGGACTGACCCAAACCTTCAAAAATAAGTATATCTTTTTCGTTTTCTCTATTGATATTTCACATCAAAATAAAACAATAACTAGATGACATGAAAACTTAAACAAATTGTTAAATGCATAAACAAGAGGTATCATGTGATATTATATAATTATTATTATTATATTATATAATAATTAAAAGTTTGGCGATACCATCACATGATTGGTCGCCAAACTTCTTATTTGCTTTTAATTTGTTATACGTTTTCAAATTCGTGTTGATTCGCTGCCATAAATACATGTTTATTTTATCGTTGATATCGCTAAGTGATTCTGGCCAAATTTGCGTTAGCTCACGGTCGCAACTCAAGGATTTTTTCCTCGTTAGTTATTTTAGTCCATCGATTCTGAATGAACCCGCATCAGGTCAAGGCCACAACGTGCCTATATTTTTTGTTTTCTCCATGGTCTTTTTTATATAAATATGTTAATTTGTTGTACTTTGAGTGTGGACGAATTAACTTATTGCTTTAATTTCGGAGTCGTAACCCGATAGCAACCGAACCCGTGCCGGTTCACACCAAAACACATGATTTTCTATGTACGATTTAGTCTTGACAACGTCGATTATGACTGAATTCGTGTTAGCTCACAATTGCAACGCATGTTTTTTTTTCACTTTTTTTGTTCCTCGACTCCGTAATCAACGAATTCGTATAAGCTCGCAATTGGAACGTGCATGTTTTTTTTTCGCGACATTTTAAAAAATTTAAATATGTTAAATTGTTGTATTTGAGAGTGGGCGATCTTATTGTTTGCTTTATTTTTGGGTCGTAAAAAGATATCAACTGAAGTGTCATCGGTTCGTAACCACAACGCGTGTTTTGTTATGTTAATTTGTTGTATTTTTGTGTTACCAATTTTTTTTTTTTGGGGGGGGGGGGGGGTAATTATTGGTTTCGTAACCTGGCACCCATCGAATTCGCATCGACTCGTAGATGCACTGCACGATTTGATAAGTTGTACGAATACGAATGTGAACTATCAATAACATCAACCCGGCGCAACGCGCCGGGAATCTTCCTAGTTATAAATAATTATACTAGTAATTTACCGGCGCGTTGCGCGGAGAAATTGATCGGTAAAATCCAGGCGTTGCAGCAGCGAGTCAATACGAATTCGTTCGGTATTGGTTATGTTATTTGCGGTATAAACAATGTAGGTAAGACCCGAAGATTCTAAATAATATATTCTTTGACCTAACATATAAAAAGATTAGCATATAAAAAACTAAAATATTTAAAACGACATTTATTTGGTTGTTAAAAATCCATGCGGAGGTAAAACCCAAGCGGCGTTGTTCTCAGGCGTTGAGAAGGTAACTAGACGTGAATTCGGTTATGTTCATTACGAAACCAAAACTAAATTAAAAACAAAACAAAATCAAAAAGAAAAAAATGAGAAATTTAGGCAGACTAGCGGGGTAGGTCGGTTAAACTTGTTTGTTGGTAAAACTCCAAGCGTTGTCGGTTTCGGGCATTTAGGAGGTCAGCCTACACAAATTCGGATTCATTACGGTACAGGAACTAAAAATAAAATAGCATTCGGTTGGTTTCTATTACATTCGTTACGGTACCGGAAGTAAAAGCATTTGTTATGATACCAGAACTAAAACACACACAAAAAATTGGCGTTTAGTCGATTTTCGTTACATTCGTTATGGTACCGGAAGTAAAGTAAAAAATCAACAAATTGCGTGGATCAATAAGGCGCTGCTACGTGGCCCAATCAAGGTCTTGCGACACTAAAATCATGTTTTAATCTTATTAGATAATATTCATCCGGATCGAGGGTCCAGTTTTAACATTTTATATATTTATTTTCTAACAAAAAAAACAAAAGTGTAACTTAGCATATAGAAAAAGGGTTGTGATTGTAAATTTGAATATAAAATGAATAGTAAAGTTAACTCACATAAAAGATTAACTTTTTAATAATATATATAATTTAATCCTAAAATCAACAAATTGCGTGGATCAATAAGGCGCTGCCACGTGGCCCAATCAAGGTCTTGCGGCACTAAAATCATGTTTTAATCTTTTAGATAATATTCATCCGGATCGAGGGTCCAGTTTAACATTTTATATATTTATTTTCTAACAAAAAAAACAAAAGTGTAACTTAGCATATAGAAAAAAGGTTGTGATTGTAAATATGAATAGTAAAATGAATAGTAAAGTTAACTCACATTAAAGATCTACTTTTTAATAATATATATAATTTAATCCTAAAATCAACAAATTGCGTGGATCAATAAGGCGCTGCCACGTGGCCCAATCAAGGTCTTGCGGCACTAAAATCATGTTTTAATCTTATTAGATAATATTCATCCGGATCGAGGGTCCAATTTTAACATTTTATATATTTATTTTCTAACAAAAAAAACAAAAGTGTAACTTAGCATATAGAAAAAAGGTTGTGATTGTAAATATGAATAGTAAAATGAATAGTAAAGTTAACTCAAATTAAAGATCCACTTTTTAATAATATATATAATTTAATCCTATTGTGTGGCTACTGGCTTATCATAAAAATGTTATTTTAGGAAAGAGTTACCATTTAAGGATCCTATACGTGCCGAAAGAGAAGTCCGACCGAATTATATAAACAAAGTGTTTTTAGATGACGATTAAGGTTATAGAAATGAACATAAGAAAATCATATTGCAAAAATGACGTATTGTGATAGGTAATTGATGTTTCATAAAGCTCTCCTAGCATTCTTGATAGCAAAGTTTGATCTCTCAATTCGTAGTTTACACTTTAGTCTAAAATTTCGTTCTCGATAACTATTATCATCAATCCGCTAAGTCTTTCTTGGAACATTTAAGAGATGTAATTTTTGAATATTAGATCTAAATTAAAAAGTCAAAATCATTAACAATTAATAAATTCTAAAAAATAAATATTAATCAATTAGCACTCAACATTAAACAAAACAAAATTTAATCAATTTATCATTATCAATTAGGGATAAACTATAGAAA
>NW_027504647.1:0-17248 GCF_021521415.1 Bidens hawaiensis
TAGTTATGGTACCGTGATGAATGTGACGAAAACCGACCGAATTCGCCAAGACTCACCGTGTTTTGTTTTAGTTATAGCACCGTAACGAAAACCGACCGAATGCTGATGTTTTTTTAAGTTCAGGTACCGTAACGAATATGACGAAAACCTATGAATTTGCGTTGACTCACCGCTTCAACGTGCAGGATCGATAACGGTCCAGGTTTTACCAATGACCGTGTTTTATCGACCAACACCACGCCATTGGTTCACCACAATTTTTACAGTTTTTTTTGTTTTTGTTCCGATACAATAATACACGTAACCGAAACCGACCGAACTCGTGGCGACTTACCGCATCAACACCTGGGTTTTACCGTCGTTTGGGTTTTAGTATTTTACCGACCTGCCAGCGCAACGCGCCGGAAAGAACACTAGTTGTTTACATAAACAATTAGGAGAGATAAACCCCAATTTACGAGAGACCCAATTTTTTGGAAAATTTTCAAAAGTAGCCCAATTTAACGAGAGAAACCCCAAATAACCCCCTTAGTTTGAATATTTCATAAATGTCTGTGTGAAAATGGACGACCGTGACGTATTTGGATCGAGCCGACAAGTTTTAACAACCACTAATAACATATCACTTATCTAAAATCCGACACCCCGTCCAAGTTTCACTCAAATCCATCGGCTCCAACAAGTTTTAAGCCAAACTCGTCTTCCCACGTCAAAAAAAATTCAGCGTTAACTGGTTTCAAAACAATTTCGAGTGGCTTCCTTTCCATGTAAGTTATTTGTTTATTTTTTATATTTAATTATTATAATTAAGTTTACTCATATTTAGTTTTTATTTTATAGCTTTTGAAATATAAAGTTTTATAAAATTTTGAATATGTCGTTGAGACACCTTTATTCTTAGCTACGTGCCGATATAAATTTAATTGAAAACAGACTCGAGACAAGTTTTTATTGAGCGTTTTGACATAAATTTGACCTAACTCGGTTTTGAGTAAAATTTATATCGGCACATAAATAAACATAAGCTCATATTAACGGTATATTCAAAAAATTAAAACTTATATCTTAAAAGTTGTAAAAGAAAAACTAAATACGAGTAAAATTAATTATAACAATTAAATATTAAAAATAAAAGAACAACTGAGTTTGCTTCATAAGTTGTCGTTCAAGACATATTTCGTTCAAAACCTGTCGGCGATGATGGATTTGGAACAAGTGGATGGTTTTGATTGGCTCAGACAGAACTTGTCGACGAAGACGGATTTTGTTCAAAACTTCTCTACTGACGAGTTTTGAATGTCTTTTATGAGTATCCAGAAAAAAAGTAAGCTATTTTAAGAATCTCTCTTTAAATAGACTATTTTGATGATTTTTCGAAACAATTATCTATGTTGGGTTTAATAAGATAGTTTTTAAATGGGCTTAATAGAATCATACATAATTGTTTAGATTACACTTGAGTTAATTAAATTATTATTTTTTAAAAAGTTTTACTTACCCAAATTATATGTTTTATATTTGTTAATTAGCTTATAATAGGTTTATATTTGTAAAAATTTAAAACAAATTTTTACCAAGTCGAATCAACATTTTTCACTATAGTGTGTTAAAAATTTTGTGAGGGCGGTGTCAAAAATTTATGAGTCCTTTTATTGAAAGTAGATTAGATTGTATAAAGTCTATTAAGAATTTTTTTTCCATGGGTACAAGTAAATCCCATGCCAAAGTAGTACATTTCTGGTCGGCTATCCCTGCTAGGAGTGTTCAAACCGTTCGGGACAAGTTTTTATTGAACGTTTTGACATAAATTTGATCTAACTCGGTTTTGAGTAAAATTTATATCGGCACATGAATAAACATAAGCTCATAATAAGGGTATATTCAAAAAATTTAAAACTTATATTTTAAAAGTTGTAAAAGAAAAACTAAATATGAGTGAAATTAATTATAACAATTAAATATTAAAAATAAAAGAACAACTAAGTTTGCTTCAAAACTTGTCGTTCAAGACCGATTTCGTTCAAAACTTGTCGGCGAAGATGGATTTGGAACAAGTGGATGGTTTTGATTGGCTCAAAAAGAACTTGTCGATGACGGATTTTGTTCAAAACTTCTCTACTGACGAGTTTTGAATGTCTTTTTTGAGTATCCAAAAAAAATGTAAGCTATTTTGAGAATCTCTCTTTAAATAGATTATTTTGATGATTTTTCCAAACAATTATCTGTGTTGGGTTTAATAAGATAGTTTTTAAATAGGCTTAATAGAATCATACATAGTTGTTTAGATTACACTTGAGTTAATTAAATTATTATTTTTTAAATAGTTTTAATTACCCAAATTAAATGTTCTATATTTGTTAATTAGCTTATAATAGGTTTATATTTGTAAAATTTTAAAACAATTTTTTACCAAGTCGAATCAATATTTTTCACTATAGTGTGTTAAAAATTTTGTGAGGACGGTGTCAAAAGTTTATGAGTCCTTTTATTGAAAGTTAGATTAGATTGTATAAAGTCTATTAAATTTTTTTTTCCCATGGGTACAAGTAAATCCCATGCCAAAGTAGTACATTTCTGGTCGGCTATCCCTGCTAGGAGTGTTCAACCGTTCGGTCAATGATTTATTCGATGCTTGATTTGTTTGGTTATGAGATTTTTGTATCTCTAATTGAAAAGCGAACCTAATCGATATTTGGAAAGGGGGTAATCGAACCAAATTCAATTCGGTTCTGTTTGGGTTGAAATTGAACAAATTGATTCAAATCATATTAATCGAATTCATCCTTTACAACAATCTGGCCTAAATTTTTTTTATGTTTATGTTCCAGATCCAAACAATAGTTAAAGGCCACAATAAACAAACACAACACATACATCCTAAAACCAAAAGTTAAAGGCCATAATAAAATATCTAAACCGTTAAATAGTCTTAAGCATGCAACCATTCAACACTTAAAGATAGCCGAAGGTATAATATGAATATGGACATTGGGTTACATATTATAAATTGGTTTAAAAAAGAATGGTCGATATACAAAATAATTAATATAGTTCATATTTTAATCAATTATTCGGTTAACAGTAAAGCAAACTAATGACTTAAAAAAACATATCTGTATATCGAACTGTAAATCAAATTTGGAATTTGGTTTTCGATTACGACCAAATCAAATGGAATTCTGAATTCATATTCGGTTTTTCAATTACGGACATGATTCAGTTTTCAATTTTTTACGAACACCCCTAATCGTTGTCATCCCCTTTTCATTTTTATGTTTAAATAAAGGACGTCTGAATTTATGTTATGGCCTCAAGAGAAATTTTATTTGGGATCCTTTACATTGAAATTTTGATTAATTAAACTTATTTCTAATAAACTTTTGTAATCACTTTTTTTTAATAAATCAGTAAATTACCATTTCACATAGCTGAATAAAAAAAGTTAGTTTTAAATAATCAATAAATTGTATATTTACTTCACGCTGACAAAGAAAAAAGTGGCTGTAAAAGAAACTATTTACGTAACATATTCATGGGAAAAGAAATTGAGGTTTAAAAAAGTATTTCTTTGGAGGTAAGTTACTAAATCATCCGTAAAATACAACGCAAAGCCAATCATCCGTGGAGCGAAGGACCATCCGTATAAACATATAACATCCGCGGAAGAATTACCTTACACTTAATAATTCAAAGAGTTAAGCGGAAGATATGTTATGCTTAAAAGTCAGGACTGCGCTGTTAGAATAAATATATATTTTATATATATTTTATATATGGCTCTTATAATTATTTATCTTATTATTGATCATTGACCTAAATAACCTTATGTTTATAACTGGTAAATCCTTGATGGACGGAATTACCCTTACTAACATTAATAGGGTTTCCCCTTGGGTGTATATATAGAGAGCTTATTAGAGAGGTTAATGACTAATGATGAATAATAACACCATAAGAATCATCCCCTACCTCTCTCTCTCAAATCGTGTTCATCAAGAACACCTAATCTCCATCCTAACCATACACCCTAAAGGGGAACTCGATCAGATTAAGAAGATGTCAATCTCAAACATCACTGGATTATCAGGTATTACATATTTCCTTGTTTACATTATATCATCGATTATAGAAACTGATCAACATGTGGTATCAGAGCATGATGTTGATTAATCAGTTTCTTCGATGTCCATAAAAACTGGAATTAAAATAGGAAACGAGTTTTTGATTAAAACCCTTATGTTTACGGTTTTGATCATCATCATAAAACTGATTGGATCTGATGTTCGTATTACTTCTAACGAATTGTTAGGTCTGATTAAAACCTGTTCATTATAAAAACCTGATTATTTTCGAAATCTGTTTTACAAAACTTTCAGATTTCGATTCCAGTATTAAATCTGATAATATAATCGAAAACAGTTTCGTAAAATTCTTGAAACTGTTCTTGTTTTTTTTTTCGAAGATGTTCTTGAAGAACATTATAATTTTCGAAAACTAACCTTAATTAGGATTAACTTGGGAAAATGAAATCTGTTAAAGAGATAATATTATCTCTAAGTTTAATTTCAAAATCTTTTAAATAAAATAAAAGATATAATTTTGAAATCTTATTAAAATTAGAGATAATCTAAAACTTTAAAGAAATAATATTATCTCTAAGTTTAATTTCAAAATCTTTAATATAAAATAAAAGATATAATTTTGAAATCTTATTAAAATTAGAGATAATCTAAAACTTTAAAGAGATAATATTATCTCTAAGTTTAATTTCAAAATCTTTTAAATAAGATAAAAGATATAATTTTGAAATCTTATTAAATTTTGAGATAATCTAAAACTTTATAACAGAATCTCCCAAATCCCTTAAAATTAGGAAAAGGTTATCAGGTTGATTATTCTTTTTGAATTCTGCTAATGTTGCGAATCAAGGCATCTATTCGCAACAACTGGACTCTAATCGCAACAAATGAAATGTTGCGAAATCGCATGATGTTGCGAGAATTACATATTATCTTGCGAGTAACATGTTGCGAATGTCCACTAATTATGTTGCGATCAGAACCTAGCATCACAGAATGTTGCGAAGGGACATATGTTGCGAAAAGTCACTAATGTTGCGAACCTTAAGATGTTGCGTATTACTTAAGATGTTGCGACGAGCTAATTTTGCAAGATGTTGCGAGTATTACCTATTGATGTTGCGATCAGCCCATAAAATCACAGGATGTTGCGAGTACTCTTAATCGCAACAATTATGTTGCGAGTGCTTTAAATCGCAACAATGCTGATTACATCACAACAACTCCATTCGCAACATCTCTCATAACAACATCATTCGCAACATCTCTTATAAAACATCAATCGCAACATTACTTATGACTGCACTGTTCGCAACATCTAAAATCCCCTAACCAAATTCGCAACATCACTTCGAAGAAATCGCAACTTTACTTATATCTTACATGTTGCGAAATGATCAGAAACCCTTATATATAACCTAACTGATTAAGGGGCCCTGCTCCGTTAAATTACTTAACTTAAATAACACTTATAGTTCACTTCTGCCCAACGGTGATGTGTAACCTAATATTGTTATTTAAGTCTAATTAAGTATGTCACTTAAAAGTGTATGTCCTAACGTTATCAGACATTCGCATGACTTTAGTTTTGCTTAAATTAAACAACACTTCATGAGTTCACTTCTGCCCAATGGTGATGTGGTAGCTTATCAAAGTTGTTTTAGTCTAACTAAGCATAGTCATCTAAAAGATGAGTATCCTAAAATTGCTAGATACTCAAATGACATTAACTTTGCCTTAAATACCTTAAATGTCTCAATTCTGCCCAACGGTGATTTGTTACATTTATGTATTGCAAACTTACCTTGTGCATAACAACTTGATTGTTCCAATTCTGCCCAACGGTGATTTGTTACAATTATTTTCGCACAAGAATTTTATACTTAAATAATACATTTTCTGCCCAACGGTGATCTATTTTATTTAAGTATAATAAAATTAATTTTGGTGTTATACTTAAAATTATCACATCTTCATAATGATCCTTACATTAATGATCCTTCATTAATGATCCTAATTTCAGTCTGCCTTATTAGATTACCCATAACATAAATCACTCTAAAATTCTTCTATAAAGTTTGAATCTCAAACCTAAATCATCCACTCTTATTACAAAACCTAAGAAGAGTTTTGCTTCTAAAAGGGTCTTATAAAATTTGCCCTTTTGAGTCTAGATTATCCTTAAAGACTTGAAATTCTTACTGCTCATTCTGATAAAAGTATTACAGAAAAACACTTGAGCATAATCAGTGGGATAAATAAATATGTCTCTTATGATAATCAAGAACTCCTTACATGATTCCTATCAGGTGAGCAATTACGGATTCTAAAATTCCTAAGACTAACGTTTTTTTTTTTTTCTATGGAAATAATAGAATCAAAACAATTCCTAAGATGCATGCAAAACACTCTAATTCTAAATAAAAAGGTTAATTGGCATTTGTGAATACATCCTAATATTTAATTCCATGACCCATAAACTGAGAGCTTATACATGAAACTTAATGAAGTCTTTTCAGTGTATTACTTTTCCACCAGTACAATTAGATGCCTTAAGAATCAATTATAACACTCAGAAGTACTAAAGGAAACTGAGTGTGTTGCTAGCAATATATGTACAGGAAAAGGAATGCCTAAAATTGAAAATCAAATGTTATTCACCTTACTACCACTAAACCTTAAAAGAGGATAGTTCTAAAGTCTTGAAACAAAATACAAGTACTGCTTCCAGCTCTAAGTTCTCAAAGGGAAAGTCTCACTGCAAAATCATGCCATTAGACTAGGCACGAGCAAAGAGACTATCCATACCTCAAGGGAACAGTTGGCTAAGAAAGGTAGTTACCAATTAATGATATTTAACTCCACTAATATTAATATCCCTATTAACACATGTTAGTTGAGTTTAGTTTTATACGTTTCCTTATCAGAAATCGATAATAATTAAGATGAGAGTCAGTGACTCATTTAGTGTTAAGGTTGTAAGAACCATAAAAGCTGTTTTGTATTAAGCTTTATGATACCTTAAACATTCTAGAGTTTACCCAGAATTTAGTATCAATACTAAAGCTACATTTTGACAGTTATAAGGTTTTAAATGACCAAAACAAAGTCACTACTAACTAAAACTATCATATTATCGGTCGTTATTATCTGAATAGAAACCTTATAAGATAAAACTAAGCGATGCTACAAATTTCACAACCTTTTGTTATCATAGAAATGAGAATTTAACAAAAGATAAATGAGACTTACGTACTTCATCCATTAAGACCAAAATTTTCATGAGAAATCATGACTCGGTTGACAAAGGATGAATTGCCATTAAATCTCATTCTTAGTGATTTGAAAGCATGTGTTAAATGCCCTAAATATAAACTGGATAAAGGGAGTAAGTGAGGTCCACCATAAGTTATAATTCACTGCTATTAGTGGAGCTTAGAAGAATATCAACTTGTATCTAATCTGTTTCCTACTGGACAAGTTCTTTAAAGAAATCAATTCATATATACTTATCAGTATTCCTTCTAAATATGTCCTTAAAATTTCTTATGAAATATGGACAATAAGGAAATCAAGTCTAAAATGTATGAAAGTTTCCTATGACATGAATCGCCAAAACTTGTATGGACTTTTAGAGGCCTAAAAGATCAGTGGGAGCACTGAGTGTCCTTATATGCAAGAGATGGGGGAGAAACAACTTAATCTACCTCATAAAACATCCCTTGTATAAGACACTGCTCCATTATATCTTGTCTCCTTAACATTTAATGCTACTCCTAACAAATTTTGTTGGATACCTAAATATGGGAAAACTTAGATTTCTTACCAAGACTAATTAATATAATCCTCAATTAGAATTTATTGGTCTTCTGATGTTGACCCTAAGCATGCTGAATTCTTACATATTTCTAAGGTCAGTAGGAGCAGTAAAAGTCCTTATCATAACTTGGCTAAGTACAAGACGCGGGGGGAGAGATTGTCGCTTACTTTAACTCCGATTACACCTCTTGTACACCATACTGCACCAACTCTTACATACTTTGAAACTAATATTGCTTCTAATATACCTGAAAATATGAAACTCCTTATAAACCCAATAATCAACTCAGGAGGTCATCTAGGTCTCAAAGGCCTACTAACTTTGATGATTATGTACCCTACCTGACTAAAGATTAAATGGATTTTGGAAGGTTTAATGATCCTACCTCTTCTAATTAAACCATTAGTATCAATCAATCTTCTAAAATAGTATAACGTTTGGGATTTGGTTGAATTACCTAAAAGGTAGTCATTACTAAACTAAATCTGAATGAATAACGTTAATACACTAAAGGTATGATTGATTGATAAAGGTATACTCAAGAGGGAATAAATTATCAAAGAACCTAGTTCCTTGTCTTACAAAAGGTTACATTGAGGATCATCACTGTTCTAGTAGCTTATAATAATTTAGAGCTACATTACATGAACATTAAAACAACTTTCCCTAACACTGGCCTACATGTTCGTAAAATAACCTGTAAGTTCTAAACTGAAGGTTAAGAACACTTAGTTTGTAAGTCAATAAAATCCATGTATGGGTTGATGCAAGAATCAATAATGAAATCATAATGCAACTCTCTTCATCAAGAACTAAGTGGATTGATTTACCTACCTCAAGATGAGTGGGAGCAACTAATGTAAACTTGTCCTTATATAGATGACATTCTTTTGACAAGTATATGTTACATGAGTCAAAGTATTGTTAACGCATATCTTGACCTAATCAATCTCGGAGATACCTCTTATTTAATAGTTATCAAAATACACCGAGATAGACTCATTAGTTTTATATGTTTTACATGAAACGGGTCCTTACACTTGTAACATACAATATTGCTCTCCTTTAGAGGCTAATAGGATAAATGAGATTATTTCCTTATGCATCATTAATTAGATGCCTTAAGAAGGTTCAAATCTATACTCGTTTAGATATTAGTCACATTGCTAAACACTAGACTAATTATTTCTATTGTGAAGCATCTGATAAAATATCACAATATCTCTAAGAAACGAGACACAATAATTTAAAGAAGAAGAAGTGAGAACTAAAAAACGGTTGACTACTAATATTCTAACTTTGTCAACTTCTGGGTATATCCTTATGTCAGCAGACATTACTATCTCATGAAGGAGTCCTAACTAACTGATAACAACGACCTAAGTTATAATGACATAATATGTTGCTGATCATAACGCAACGTGTCACTAAATGTTGTTGGAAAACTTTATCAGTTGACTCATAATTTATTAACTTCATATAAATCCAATATTGAAGACTTATTGTGATAAAGTCAGCTACCCTTATTTCTTGAACAGTAACAGTTCAAGCGGAGCTGCATTAGAATTCGATACAAGTCTAAATTATTGTTCGCTTATGACTTAAGAACAAATAGAGGAAACTAAACTTTTGTATCGAATGCATTCATGATATGCTTATGGATCCACTAATTAAAGGTCTGTCACCCATAAGTCTCCTAAATGGCCAATAATAGAGACGGGTTTTACCAATGACCAAGCGCAACTGCGTATCGTACTATGAATGATTAATTATTAATTTTTCCTCATACGTTGAAAATTTGTTTTGTCTCTAAATACGTTCATGCATGCCTAAAGACGTATAGACACTAATTATACAAATCAACGGTAAGGGCTTATTTGTCAATTTGATCCTAAAGTTAGGTTTTAAATTTGAGTTGTAGTATGATTAATGGGGGTCCTGAGTCGAATATTGATTCAACGACTGTATTTCTCTGCTGCAATTTGGGTTTAGAACTAAAATGAGTATTAACCTCTGATCAGACTAATCTAATGCTCATAATAAATAATTACTAGGCCAAGTGGGAGAATGTTAGAATAAATATATATTTTATATATATTTTATATATGGCCCTTATAATTATTTATCTTATTATTGATCATTGACCTAAATAACCTTATGTTTATAACTGGTAAATCCTTGATGGACGGAATTACCCTTACTAACATTAATAGGGTTTCCCCTTGGGTGTATATATAGAGAGCTTATTAGAGAGGTTAATGACTAATGATGAATAATAACACCATAAGAATCATCCCCTACCTCTCTCTCTCAAATCGTGTTCATCAAGAACACCTAATCTCCATCCTAACCATACACCCTAAAGGGGAACTCGATCAGATTAAGAAGATGTCAATCTCAAACATCACTGGATTATCAGGTATTACATATTTCCTTGTTTACATTATATCATCGATTATAGAAACTGATCAACATGCGCGTTACAAGGAAGGGAAAAACCAATCACATGTCGAAATCCCCATGATGCCCACGATTGCACGATGGACCAATCATAGAAGGTCAACGATGTACCTGTCAGCAATGGATATCTCCGTACGCTAGTTGTCTGTCCAATCATGAATAATTATCATGCTCAGCTATAAAATTGGAATGTTCCACTAAGAGGGACTATTGCCCCAATCATTCCCATTCTTTTCGGTTAATAATACTTAGAAAGGATCAAAGGTAAAGGGATCTGCAACCTCATTCCCCTAAGATTTTACTGTATCACTTACCATACTGATTCTTACGTCAGAGGGTAGTTACGAGAAGAAGCCTCATATTCATCTTCTTGTAGCGGGCTCACGGTATTATATTTTATAGGTAGAAGCCGTCAAAACTCAAAACAATACATTCATACCACTTTTGGTCGAGATATTAAGCTAAACCTTTTTGGGATTAGTTTGACGTTTCTTCAGTTTTAAAAGAAGTCTAACCTAAAATTTTACAGTTAACCTTTTTAAAAGTTTAGTGGCCACTGTTTTAATTTGAACACTTGCTTAAAAACCTTTGTATATTTTTTTTTGAAACCTATAAACCTTTATATTTTCTAAATAACCAATCTTTGATAATTATTTGTTTTTAAATATGAAGTATGAAAAATAATTTTCTTTTGACTATGATTTTTGAGTAGTAGTCTATTCGTGTGTACTTAATCTAAGACCCTTTGCCATCTAAATGACATCACCTTGAGTTCTAGAAGTGGGAGTAGTTGGGGGTGTTTATGATTGGCTTGGTTTCAATTTTATTGACATTATTATTTATCACGTAAGGTAAGTCTTATTGGTTAAGTGGTCTCCACGTCTTTAGTTTTTATTTTGAACGGTTCGGCCATCTCGAGGAAACTTCCCGGAACTTATCTTCTCCAACACCTCCTATCTATCCAACCACTAAGTTTTTAACGTAAACGGGTAACTTACCAGCCGCAATAAGCTTAATAAACATAAAAGTATTTATACAAAATAAAACAAGAAAAACAACAAACTGTAAGGAAAATTTTACAAAAATTAAACTTTTACCAATCTTCTCAATCCAAGCTCAACCTCAGAGTCCTATGTTTTACACACAAAAATGATGTCGTTAACCACCTTGTCTATCGATACCGGCACATTCTTAAAAATCTTGTCATTCATTGTTCTTTAGATATTCTAACAAGTAACAAAAGAAACTGCTTGTTTTATCCTTATTGCTCTTGTGTTTACTAGTAAAATCTAGTAGCTTATTGACCAAATCAATTCATCAAAAGATGTTGAAGCTGATAGTTGAACACAAGTATGAAAATAGCCCAAATTCATCTCGCCATCTAACACAGAACGATAAGATGTTCAGTTGATATTAGAAACACGCTACATAGCGCACATGTATCATCTCCAACATTCAATCCTCTCATTAACAATGTTGATTTTGTAGATATAAGATACAATAATAATCTTTAAATAAAACAATTTTTCTTTATCGAAACCAAATTCAACCATAAGTTCCCGTCCTCCAACCTATGATTCGTACTGGACTACTAGAGTTGTGAACGGTTGTCCGTTAAACTTTTGTCGGACAAACAGACGGTTCACGGACATTTTACCGAATGAAAAATCAAGTCCATGTCCGTCCATTAAGGAATTGAGTGTGTGTCCGTGTTCATTTGTGGCAGCCCGTTTATATCGTAAATGGACGCTAACGGACAAACAAACACTAACAGACACTAATGAACATTAATGGACAAACAAATATAAACAACTCCAATGAACAAACGAAGATAAACGATTACATATTAATTCAAAAAGAATAATAATATATCCAAAAGTTACTGGACAAAGATTAACGGATGAACGTTACCGGACACAATCAGACAGATGTTACCAAACGTTCACAAACACTATTGAATGAACGCTTCTCCTATCCATGTTCATCCGTTAAGCTTACCGAACACATTTTGTTTGTTCATGTCCAGTTCATTTATTATACACAAGGACAGATCTTAAAAGGGCCAGGCCTGGCCTTGTCCCATTTAGCTTTTTTCGCTCAACAGGGTAAATTTCTCAGGAAAACTAATAAAAAATAATATGTATTGAGTCTAGTCCATTGATGTTATTTGTGTCCGGACCATCCGCATTTTCACACCCCGACTTAGGGCCTAGGCGTGTGACCAATAGTTGGTACCTGTTTTGTAAATATATCAGAGTTGCGGGTTTGTTTTACCGGAAGTCTTTTATTATAAAACTAGTTTGATCCTCCCGTGTTAGGGGAATTTATTTAAAATTTGTTTTTAATCGTTTTGTTATTTATGATGATTATTTTATTTTTAATATAGTTTTGTTTTAATTTAATACATATATATTAGTTTGTTATTATATTTTAACGTTTGGGTTTTATCAGTTGAGATGTTTAGGTTTTTTTAGATTTTTAACGAACAAACATAAACGAACACGAGCATGTTGATTTTTTTAAATATACAAACATGAACACAAATATTTGTCTAATGAAAAAGAGGCGTTGATGTAGTTGACGATGGTGGGTGATATTGGAAGTTAACCGACGATGGAGATGATAGAGCAACAACGAAGAACATGTAAATCGGATAAATTAAATTATGGTTTGATAATGAAAGTGTTTATCAATAAATGAGATCTTATAACCCATTTGAGGGCTATTAGAGTTTGGTAAGACACATAACTCGTCAAAATTATTCTTTGATAATTAAAGGGTTATTTCACAAATAAATGAGATGCGTTTAAGGGTTATCCGGGTTTGGTGAGACTCATGACCCGTGAAAATTATTGTTTGTTTATGAAATAGTTTTACAAATATATGAGATGTTATAACCCATTTAAAGACTATCCGGGTTTGGTGAGACCCATACCCGTGAATTTGGGTCAAATGCATGAGAAGCCTCCATTTATAAATCAAACAATCTGGTAGCTCTAGAGAATGGGGGAAACAACCTGAAAACAACACCTAGGATTTTATGATAGACAATTATATAGATAGTTAGATATTCATTTATAAAATGTCGGGTTAAAATACCCGTTAAATGTTTATAAAGCTTGTTTGAGTAAATATTTTATTTTCAGCGGAAGTCTTGAATAAAATATTATTATATTGAAAAACTCGGGTTTAAATACCCGTTTGATATTTCAAATCCTTTTCTTTAGAAAACATAACTCTTTATAATTTTTGAAATAAATATCTGAGCCACCAGATAGCATTTAATGACTATATCTCCAATCTTTTATTCTGTCTTGCTTGTCTGTTCTAACATTTCTGTTCTCCTGTAAAATGGTTATAAAATACGTCAGCACACAGCTGATGAATGACGCTGACTAGGGGTGAGCATAAAACCGAATTAATCGAACCGAAACCGAATAACCGAAAAAACCGAACCGAAACATTAACTGACGGTTAATTTTTTAGTTTTTCGAAAAACCGATTTTTGGGTTTAGGTTAGGTTATCCATTTTAAAAAAACCGATCCGAACCGATTAATCGAACCTATGTTTTCTACGTGTTTGTTTTAAGATGGGACCAGAAACAAAACACCAAAAGAATCTACCATTGATGGTGATGAAGATTATAAACATCATCAAGATTGAGCATAAACTTTGAAGATGAATAAGACAATGAATGAAGATTCGGGAAACCTTTAGTTTTTTTATTATTAAAAACGTTGCTGAATTTTAAACTATACTACTCAAACAACTTTGTATTTGTTTGGTTCCACATACGCGTGCCTATTTTTGTATTTTGAATTCAATATGTATGAGGTACTCTATTTTTTTGATTCTTTTTTTTTATAATGTATACACACAATAAAAAAACCGAAAATAACCTAAACCGAAACCGAAAATAACCGAATAATCGAATAACCGAAAACCGATTGGTCGGTATTCTAAAATAACCAATAGCTTAGGTTTAGGTTTGGGTTTCACCCAATAACCGAACCGAACCGAACCGTGCTCACCCCTAACGCTGACTCTTTGTAAAAATATTTTCAATACCTTTATGAAACCAACAATAATACCTTTGTGACTACTCATTAGGCACCCAACTAAATTGTGATCAAATTACCATAAGTACATGTACAATTAATTATATACACAATATCATTTCTTTGAACAGTCCCGTAGACTACAGAGGCATGTTGATGATATGCATGGCCTCAGGGAAATGCCGAGTCACCAAGTATGAATGGATCCAGACACATGTATCCTCTTGATCAGAGTGTCTGTTTCTTATTATTGTAACACAAAGTTTTAAAAGAGTTTGTAAAGGTTTAGAGCTTATTCATCTTTTCTGTTTATAATCAGTTTCTGATACTGATTCCTGTTTTCTGTTTTCTTCTTCTTGTTTTGTTACCTCGAACCTATAGTTCGGGAATAACCTTTGTATAAATAACTAGATCATCGATCTAGCTTCAGACCTTTAGTCTGTTTTGTATAGCTTTAACCTTGATAAAATCATTTGTTATATAAAACATTTGGACCTTAGTCCCTTTCTTTATTTACCAATTATATGTTCGTTTATTCTTCAGGAAGAAACATCTATACTGAGTTTCTTCTTCAAGAAGAAACATTAATTTCTTAACTACAATCTCTTGTATAAATATTATATTTCTTAATCATAAAGAAATACTATTTTAACTACAACATTCGCTTAAGAAAAGTTATATTATGCTTAACTGAAATCAAGGTTCGGGCTATACCCCTGACTATGGTTTAAGCCAATTATAATAATAAAATAATAACTTAGACAGAACCCCTACCTCACTCGGGTATTCGGAGTTAGATATTTAAAACATATCGAGATAAACTTCTACTCTATATTGCGTATCGAGCTTTAAATCGTCAGAAGTTCGGAGCTTGGCACGTACAACGAGACTGGCACGCAAACCGAGGCGACATAACGAGTGTTGCCGGGTCGTGGACGTACTTCGAGAAAACATCGGGTATTGGCACGGATTACGAGGTGATGATTGTCGGGTCGGTGGCACCTAAAACGAGATAGAGAGGGAAATATTCTAGAGAGAGTGAGAAGTGATTTGGTGTGAGCTGAAATGAGTCGTGACCCCTCATATTTATAGCTGAAATCTGGTCTCATTGCGATACGCGATGGGCCCTTTCTCATGGTCATCATGTATCACGATGACACATGTTATTCAGACGTTGCCACATGTCACCACGTGGCCTGGCAAGTCTGCCACGTGTCGCCACGTTGCCTGCCTTGCCTGCCACGTGTCGCCTGGATGCGACACGTGTGTGATGCGTCATGTTGGACCATCGCGCTACGCGATGGCCTTATTCCTGGACTCATCGCGTGTCGCGATGGGTCCTTGGATACCATTTTTCATTTTTAGTCATTTATCTTTAGTAGCTTGTCATGTCTGGGTCTAACTCTCATTGTTCAAAAATACTAAGGCGGCTCTCAAGCGGCTCGCGGCGATGAAAGTGCGCCATTAAAGCGCCACATTGCGCCCATCGCCTTTCGCCGTCGCCGTCGCCGTCGCCGTCGCCATCGCCATCGTCCTCGCTCGAGCCCAAGCCCGTGCGTGTCGGTTGCTCTGCACCCTCCGCTAGGACCACTAGGTGCATGCTAAGATTACAGAATATAACTATGCAAACTTTATCTTTTATAAAGAGCTTCCATTTATTTACCACTTTCCATGTGTGATGGATTTTATTTTCCTTATTTATACCCAAGTGGAATGCTTCCACTTTCTTACATTCTTCCATGTGGGATATAGTTTCTTTTTCTTATTTCCTTCATGTGAGAAGACTTACTTTATATATTTATTTTTTTTATTTTTTTTTATATTTCCTTATTTATATTTTGCCATTACTTGTCTTTGAGATTATTATTGATCCTTTAACTTTATTATTTTGTCAAATTTGGACCAAAATTTTGGGGATGTTACACGCATTATTTGTGTTCAACATATCTATATTATTGTGTCTGGTCCACACTTGAATTTCTTTTAAATAATTTCATTTAAAGCTAACGATTCGACGACAATTGTGATATATCTGATGTCAGACAGATCATGACACGTGGCAAAAAGGCTATGTAAAAGGTGATCGATGGACAACCACTAATTCTAGACGGTTCGTCGGGGTGGACGAGTTTAGCTATAAAAGTCCACACTGACAAAGAATTAAATCCATCCTTACTTCACAACTCACCTCGATTTCCTTGCCATAGACCCGACGAGCCATTTTTGACGTGCCAAATCCAAACCATTTGTACTACCTACATGTTGATTAGTCTTCGCTAGATGAGTCCCGAAGTCTCGAGCTAAACAAAGATTTTGTTTGATTAACTACCTGTTACCCTAGCCATCAAGGTATTTGCTATGTTGTAGTGAATTCGATTAAGCTAGCTAAATCCTAGTCTATGGCGTAGTAAAACCTAAACCGACAATTTAACGTATAAAAAGGTTTTGACAAACTAACGTTTGATGAAGACACGCCCTTTTTAAACATAACTAAAGAATTTAAGTGGTTTTAAACTATAAACAAATGAATGTTTATTGAAACTTAAAACCAAAGCTAACAGTGTCTACAATTAGATCCAATAAAGAACTAGGTATTCATGTAAATCTATTGTTATAGGTTAAGCATTCGAAATAGCAAAAGATTCTAAGAATAGAAATCACCAATTGAGCAGAAAGGTGAATACGTTAAACTCTTAAATTTTTAAACAAATTGATTTACTCATACAAGGCAAACCGATAGTTTGTCTTAAAGAATCTGAAACGTTGATAATCAAATCCCTAAAACCTTATAAAATCAAATAGATAATAGATTAGCTCATACTATATACAA
>NW_027504648.1:0-14329 GCF_021521415.1 Bidens hawaiensis
AAACAAACCGACAAGCTAACTTAATACATCGTGAACATGCTAAACAAATATAAAAGACTACAATACAAAATGGGAACCTACAGTTTCATTTTGACCAACACAATCACTCTCATCATAAATATATTCCACCACTCCCTCAACAAACTGTAGGTGAATCAACTTTAACACTAGAAATTTCAAAATTAGGTAAAAGACTTATCGCCTTGATGTGATCATTGTTTCTCTTCTTGGAGTTTGATTAGAAATATTGTGGATTGGTTGTGGTGTCACTAGGAAGCTGAGCCGCATTTTTCTATGATTTTGCCACATTGGAGGCTCGCTGACCTATTTTTTTCTCATTGGCTCAACTCAAACTATTTATGACTACCTTTTTTTCCGCCATGTGTCACAATCTTCAACACTCATTGTTATTATCCGAGAACCCCTTTTGTTGGTCTTGATCGTGTCCACCTGACGAACTATTACCCCGATAACTGTCTCTCTTATACACCGACTGTTGTTCCGGTTATATGAATTATGATGATAACCAGTTTGGCGATAATCACTCAACTGTTGGTTTTGACCAGAACCCAGAAAGTTCAGCTTTGACTGGCTCGTTGCAATCCTGTATATCTAAATTTCGGGTGATTCCTCAAGCTAGGGTGGTAGGTGTTTGAATTAAACCCCTGAGCTTTGGAATCCCCATTAGCATAATTAACCTATTCGGGTTCCTCTTCATCTTCATACTCTGGGCAATTATCTGCTTTGTGTCCCAGTTCTCCTCATCTTCATACTCAAGCGATTTAAATAAGTAGTTTGTAAAACAGTAATATGAAAATAACCAAACTCTAGGGTTCAGGTTTTAAAGCAAGTAAGAAAATTGATAAACTTCTTTGGACAATTCCTTGTTAAAATATGTAAACCAAAAGACTTAATAATTGGCCATGTTGAACGTTAAAACTTAACCCAAATAGTTGACACAGCTTAATAAAAATCTATTTGATTATCATTTTTTAAGTTTTAAAATACAAAATCAATAATATGGTTAATGATAAACAGGTCAATGACGAAAGAACTTAATCCTAATTGTTGATTACAAACTAACAAAAGATTAAGCAATCAATTACTATAAAACCGTTTGAGCTAAAAAACAAGCATAAAGAATTGATCAACTGAATGATTAACCAAATCCAAATCCAAAGTTAAGGTTTAGAGTACCAAAAATCCAACAAACAACTCAACCCTATGCCTGAGATGGTTATGAAGCCTTTAGCCTTCCATCTTGATCTTCATTCTCTTGATTATGAAGTTGGAGAAGGATTGCATGGATGAATCTAATGAGTAGTTGGTGTATGGTGATGAAAAATAACCTCCAAGAAAAATGAATGAAAAATCTCGACCTTAGGGTTTATATATCTTAAATATGGAAGAAAATATCCAAAAACTGAATTTCCGTCAAACCTGGCCGTAGCCTATGGCCAAGCCACTGTAGCCTACAGCTAGGCCATATGCTACGGCTGAGGCTTGCTGCCTTACGCCATCATCAGGCCATAGACTACGGCCTAGGAGGCATAGCCTATGGCTTTTCCTGCTCCAGACTCTCATTTTTTTCGTTTTGTTTTGATTCTTGATCACCGGTTAAGCTCTAGATCACCTCTCTTCGTATGATCTCAATTTCTCCATCCTTAAACACTCCAAATTAACTCCATTAAGTTCCATTAAGCTCTGCATACCTGTAAACACAAAAACACTTAAAGTACTCGTGTCCGATATATTTAACCAATTAAAACACACGAGATTACACGCCATAAACACATGTTTTTTACCCATACATCAGATATTAGTCCCACGCTCGTATAACATAATGTTATAGGATCTTAATGGGTCTATCGAACCAAGTTTCATGGCACCATTGACCATCATAAGCTCTCCTTGTGGCTCAATGATATAGCCAAATACCGGTTCTAGATTATTCTCACACCTTTAGCCCAATTGTCAAGGCAGCCATGGTTCGAACAGTTTTAGATTTAGCCGTCATTAACTGGTGGAAACTCGATCAGTTAAACACTAACAATGCCTTTCTTAATGGGAATATTACTAAGTGCCTTTATATGGAACAAGAACCATGGTTTTTCGATCCTCAGTTTCTTACTCGTGTTTGCAAACTCAAAAAAGTTCTCTATGGTCTTAACAAGCACCTCGGGCATGGTTTAATCGCTTTAGTACATTTCTAGTGAGCAATTGGTTCACATGCAGTCGTGCGTACACGTCCCTTTTCGTGTTCAAAGGTGCTTCATGTATTATGTACCTCCTTGTCTATGTAAATGATCTCATTCTCACCGGAGATCAACCTAATACTCTCACAACCTTCATTTTCTGCCTAAACAAAGAATTTGCCATCAAGGATTTGAGGGAGCTCAACTACTTTCTTGGGCATGAAGTTATATATACCACGAATGGTCTCTTTTTAAATCAATCAAAATACACACTTTATATACTAATCTGTGCGAAGATGTTGGATGCCAAACTGACCCGAAAACCTCTAAGGACAAATGTTTCTTTTGTTTTTGCATGTGATCTGTATCCTGATTCGACACATTATCGCTCTATTGTAGGTGATGTTGAGTATCTAACCATTACACGAACCAATACCTCGTATGTTGTCAATAAAGTTAGTCAATTTTTACATGCTCCTACAATTGACCACTACTAGGAGGTCAAATGGATTATACGCTATCTCAAAGGAACATTGGCATTTGGTCAAGAAAATTTTTTATGTAGGCCCTATGAATGGATCAAACAACTATCAGTTCTTGAATCAATCTATAACTACAAGTTAGCAGAAATTACTTGCAGGCAACCGAGATCTCAGATCTTGCTTGGGTTTTTTTATTACCCGAAATGGTATGATAGAAGAGGATGTAGAGAGGAGAGTTGGTGAAAGAATAAGATATTTGACAAAAGGTTAGTTCTAGTATATGCATGCTTCGCCTTATAAGGGTGAAGGCATGCCATACTAGGCTTTCATTATACCGGCCCAATGGGCTCTAAATACATGGCCTTAGGCCTAAACATACATTTAAACAAACCGACAAGCTAACTTAATACATCGTGAACATGCTAAACAAATACAAAAGACTACAAAACAAAATGGGGCCCTACAGTTTCATTTTGACCAACACAATCACTCTCATCACAAACATCTTCCACCACTCCCTCAACAAACCGTGGTGGTGAATCAACTTCAACACTAGAAATTTCAAAATTAGGTAAAAGATTTATCGCCTTGATGTGCACATTGTTTCTCTTCTTGGAGTGTGATTAGAAATGTTACGGATTGGTTGTGGTGTCACTAGGAAGCTGACCCGCATTTTTCTATGATTTTGCACATTGGAGGCTCGCTGACCTATTTGTTTCTCATTGGCTCAACTCAAACTGTTTACGAGTACATTTTTTCTGCATTCGTCACAATCTTCAACAATGCATCCAACTTAGAGTGCACACACTCATCGTTATTATCCGAGAACCCCTTTTGTTAGTCTTGTTCGTGTCCACCTGATGAACTATTACCCCGATAACTGTCTCTCTTATACCCGACTATTGTTCCAGTTATATGAATTATGATGATAACTAGTTTGGCAATAATCACACAACTGTTGGTTTTGACCAGAACCCTGAAAGTTCAACTTTGACTGGCTCGATGCAATCCTGTATCTAAAATTCGGGTGATTCCTCAAGCTAGGGTGGTAGGTGTTTGAATTAAACCCCTGACCTTTGGAATCCCCATAAGCATAATTAACCTATTCGGGCTCCTCCTCATCTTCATACTCAGGCAATTATCTGCTTTGTGTCCCAGTTCTCCCCAATCTTCAAAAACTGGGAACTTTACCCCGACTTTACCAACTTCTTTTTTACTCTTATCTTTCATCAATAACGCTAAGTTCTCGTTCTAAAGTTGCTATGCGTTCAGCTTCACTCGATGCTGATTTTACTTATCTGGTTGTCGAGTGTTTTCTTCTTCTTTCAGCAGAGGCTTCGGCTTTAGAATCTTGACACATTAATTCAAAGAAATCCCAATCGTATTCCTCGGGTCAGTTTAACAGTTTACTGTTACTTGAAGCCTTAAGTTGTTTTCAGTCTTCATATGTCAGCACGTCTACAAAACATTTCAATAACTCGTATAACTCGATCTGATGGTGCGGGCATTTTCTAATTATCTATTTGAAACAGGTAAATGCCTCATGAACAACTCACCCGAAAATTGTGAAAAGTGACGGATCTCAATTCTGGCCTCATCTGTCTTCGCATGTGAATAGTACTCGTTTAAGAATACTTGCTGCATATTGGCCCAGTTTTGCAACATTGTACATTGGTAATGAGTTGAACCAATGTTTTGCCTTATCCTTCAACGAAAACTGAAAAAGCTGCAATCGAACCTCATCCTGTTCATACGTATCATCACCAATCTACCCACAAATCACCGAAAAATAATATTAATGAGAATACGGGTCCTCTGAAGCCATTCCATGAAAATGAGGCACAATGCTAATGTAAGACGGACGTGAGCTGAATGTCCGTTGTGTCGATATACGCACATGCAGGACTATCGGTGCGTTTCATGCTTAATGTCACGTTAATATGCCCGACTAGTGTGTTGACTCGGGTGCAACAGATCACATGACTGGGTAGCCGACCACTGTCTCGAACCCCTCTCCTCAAATAAGTACTGATCAGGTCTTGAACCCCATACTGATAACTTACCACTTTTCGGTTCTCTTTAATTAAAAGATGTCTTATTTGTCCCATTCTTACTAAAAATCTTCTATTAGTTAGAAAACTAACCGAAGACAATGGTGGGGATGTTTTATTCTTATATCCTTATTTATTTTATTCATGATTGCCAAACCAAGCATGTTCTAGCTCAGGGTTGCCTTGAAGATGGCTTATATGTCCTTCATACCAAGCATGAAGCTTAAATGGTTTCTTATCCTAAAGCATCTTTTAATATTTGGCATTCTAGATTAGGGCACATTTTTTTACTTTGTTGTGTAACCGTGGACACTTATCGCTATCTTCTATTTTACATACACCGGGACTTTGTTCCCCGTTACAATTGGAAAAAGCTAAACGACTACCTTATGGTTATAATAATAAATGTGCCTCCACTCCGCTAGAATTAATACATAGCGATTTGTAGGGTCCATTACCGGTTAAATCGGTTGACAATTTTTTATATAATGTTGCATTCATAGATGATTTTTCACGCTTTACTTGGATATATCCTTAATGTGCTAAATCTGAATTTTTCAAAGCTTTATCAATTTTCATGACTTTTGTTCAAACTCAGTTTTCACGAAAATGTTAAAATCTTACAAAGTGACGGTGACACCGAATTTACTAGTTTTCGTGTGCGAACATTATTTGAACAAAATGGAAAGTTACATCGTATGTCATGTCCCTACACACCACAATAAAATGGGTGTGTTGAAAGGAAGCATCAGCATATTGCTGAGACCAGTTTGGCAATGATGTTAAATGCTAAACTCCTACCAAAATATTGGGTGGATGCTTTCTCCTTGATTGTAAATATTATTAACCGGTTACCCACTCCATTAATAAATGACAAATCCCCTTTCGAACTTCTATACAATAAAATGCCCACGTATGCTTCCTTTCATACATTTAGATGTCGTGTTTACCCACTCTTACGTAACTATGCACCTAATAAGTTTACCCCGCGTAACCGACCACGCATTTTTATTGGTTGTAGTCCAAAGTTCAAGGGCTCTCTTTGCTTGAATCTTTGTTCCTATCGCGTGTATGCCACTCGTCATGCTTGCTTTGATGAAAAAAAAATCCATTTTCTAGTTTGGCTACTGATACACCCATATCTTGTCTATAGATCTCCAGTTTTTTGGACAGTTCATTTCATTCTGATTCCACTCTCCAACCCGGTGCATCACCTCATCCTAGTGTTGTCATAAATCCCTCTACGAAGCCCACTCCTTTACTCATTTGTCATGCCCCCTTTGCAATGATGACATTCCCATGCATTCACCGTCATTTAGCCCTATTACTCCAACACCCACTCCTCCCACACCTCATTCTAGCTCGCCCATTACTTCCACTCCTCTTCCTCCTCCACCACCTCACCCCATGGTTACACGCGCAAAATCGAGTATTTTTAAACCACGCCATCGAGATGATTTGTCTCACACCACACGTCATCCTCTTCATCTTGCTTTATTTGTGGCTACTGATCCTAAGTCTTTCCAAACGACCACGAAAGAAGAAAAATGGATGAGTGTTATGTATCGTGAGTTGGATGCTCTTTACCGTAACAATATCTAGATGTTGATGTAGATGTCGTGCTCTAATCAAAACAAGTATTTATAATCTTAAATACCTATAACTAGTATGGGTAAGTAAGGTCATCTCCACAGGGAATCAGTGGAATGTGTAAGTGAAACTCATATTTTATTATGAAGTAATTAAAGTGGACAGAGGATGTCAAGCGATTTAAATAAGTAGTTTGTAAAGCAGTAATATGAAAATAACCAAACTCCAGGGTTCAGGTTTTGAAGCAAGTTAGAAAATTGATAAACTTCTTTGGACAATTTCTTGTTAAAATATGTAAACCAAAAGACTTAATGATCGACCATGTTGAACGTTAAAACTTAACCCGAATAGTTGACACAGCTTAATGAAAATCAACTTGATTATCATTTTTAAGTTTTAAAATACAAAATCAATAATATGGTTAATGATAAACAGGTCAATGACGAAAGAACTTAATCCTAATTGTTGATTACCATAAATCGATTAACTGACAAAAGATTAAGCAATCAATTACTATAAAACCGTTTGAGCACAAAAACAAGCATAAAGAATTGATCAACCGAATAATTAACCAAATCCAAATCCAAAGTTAAGGTTTAGAGTACCAAAAATCCAACAAACAACTCAACCCTATGCCCGATATGGTTATGAAGCCTTTAGCCTTGCATCTTGATCTTAATTCTCTTGATTATGATGTTGGAGAAGGATTGCATGGATGAATCTAGTGATTAGTAGGTGTTATGGTGATGAAAAATAACCTCCAAGATGTCCCAAACTGATGAAAATGAATGAAAAGTCTCGACCTTAGGGTTTATATATCTTAAATATGGAAGAAAATATCCAAAAACTAAATTTCCATAAAACCTGGACGTAGCCTACGGCCAGGCCACTGTAGCCTACATCTAGGCCGTATGCTACGGCTGAGGCTTGCTGTCTTATGCCATCATCAAGCCGTAGACTACGGCCTGGGAGGCATAGCCTACGGCTTGCCCTACTCCAAAATCTCATTTTTTTTCGTTTTGTGTTGATTCTTGATCGCCCGGTTAAGCTCTGGATCACCTCTCTTCGTATGATCTCAATTTCTCCATCCTTAAACACTCCAAATTAGCTCCATTAAGTTCCATTAAGCTCCGCACACCTATAAACACAAAAACACTCAAAGTACTCGTGTCTGATATATTTAACCAACTAAAACACACGAGATTACACACCATAAACACATGTTTTTTACCCATACATCAGATATTAGTCCCACGCTTGTATAACATAATGTTATAGGATCTAAATGGGTCTATCGAACCAAGTTTCATGGCACCATTGACCATCATAAGCTCTCCTTGTGGCTCAATGATATAGCCAAATACCCGTTCTAGATTATTCTCACACCTTTAGCCCAATTGTCAAGGTAGACATAGTTCGAACAATTTTAGATTAAGCCGTCATTAACTAGTGGAAAATCGATCAGCTAAACACTAATAATGCCTTTCTTAATGGGAATCTTACTAAGTGCCTTTATATGGAACATGAACCATGGTTTGTCAATCCTCAGTTTCTCACTCGTGTTTGCAAACTCAAAAAAGTTCTCTATGATCTTAAACAAGCACCTCGGGCATGGTTTAATCGCCTTAGTGAATTTATAGTGAACAATGGGTTCACATGCAGTCGTGCGTACACGTCCCTTTTCGTGTTCAAACGTGCTTCATGTATTTGTTACCTCCTTGTCTATGTAAATGATCTCATTCTCACCGAAATCAACCTAATACTCTCACAACCTTCATTTCCCGCCTAAACAAAGAATTTGCCATCAAGGATTTGAGGGAGCTCAACTACTTTCTTCGGCTTGAAGTTATATATACCGCGAATGATCTCTTTTTAAATCAATCAAAATACACACTTTATATACTAACCCGTGCGAAGATGTTGGATTCCAAACCGACCCCAACACCTCTTAAGCACAAATGTTTCTTTTGTTTTTGCAGGTGATCTGTATCCTGATTCGACACATTATCGCTTTATTGTAGGTGCTCTTCAGTATCTAATCATTACACGACCCAATACCTCGTATGTTGTCAATAAAGTTAGTCAATTTTTACATGCTCCAACAATTGACCACTACTAGGAGGTCAAATGGATTCTACGCTATCTCAAAGGAACATTGGCATTTGGTCTTCACTATAGCCGTGCTACTCACACTTCGCTTCTTGGGTACTTTGATGCTTACTGGGCTTGGTGTTTTGAAACTCACCGCTCCATTAATGACTACTCTATTTTCTTGGGAAGTAATCTAATATCATGAGTGCAAAGAAACAACATACTATTGCTCGTTCAAGTTGTGAATAGGAACGTGCTATGGCAAACACAACAACTAAGATTGTATGGTTAATTTATCTTTTACGCGAACTTCATGCTCTACTTCCTGATAGACCAAACATTCTTTTTGGCAATAGCAATGCTTTATTTCTCACACAAAATCCTGTGTCACATAAACGAGCTAAGCACATTGATCTGGACTACCATTTTATTCGGGAACTTGACTTGTCCGGAATGTTATATACCAAGTTTATACCGACCAAGCTTCAAGTGGCGGATATTTTTACTAAAAGTATTCGATCTCTCAGTTTCATTACTTTCGCTTGTTGTTTTGTTTAGGTCCACCACTTTTTCGCTTGAAGAGGGGCGGGGGGTGGGGCAGGGTGCTAGCTGAAGTAAAATGAAGAGTTAAAATGAATTCAGTGTTATATTTATGTATTCATTTAATTCTAGTCTTTTGATAGTCCAATGTTGTATTACTAGGATAGTACCCGTGTTACACACGGGTTGAAAATAGATAAATAACAAAATAAATATAGACAATCATAAAATTTTATAAATAGACAACCATATATTATCATTAGGATGGTCTAAATAAAATATTAGACAGTAACATTGTCAAATAAAAAGTTAATAGTTACACAAACTTGTCTATATTAGCAAAGTTACGAAAATATTTAAATCGCATTATCCCAGTATGAACTTCAAAATTTTCCGTCCAAAAACAAAAGCATTTTATTATAGAACCTGGAAAACAAAACAAACCATGCAACCTAATTAATTAAGTATTAAACTAAAATGTTAATGTATTTCATAATGAGTTTATGTTAACATTAATATCTAGAAGATTATGTAAAACTAAAAAACAAAATGTGTGAATGTAATAATTACCATATAGATATAGACAATCATAAAATTTCACAAGAAAACATTTAGAAAATCGTAAAATTTCACAAGAAAACATTTATAAACACAATCTTATAGTAACTGTAATATTTATTACTCTAAGATAGTACCGTGTTTATTTGCCCATCAATTTAAAACATTTATTATAAACCATGTTTGAATTAAATATTACCATCTTGAAAAACATTTATCACTAACTTTAATTTTCAAATTCAAATGTGTCATTTCTTTTATAACATTGGTAATCTTTAAGTGATCCAAATCTCTTAAAAGAAACAGGTCATTGGATTCCAATATTGATTTATAATAGTACCCATGTTACACACGGTGGAACATATTTAAAAACATGATATATATGTAACATCATATAAATTTAATGAAATGCAAATGTTGTAATTATAAAAAATGATACTTTAACATGAATTATAAGACATCATAACTTATTTGAATCAAATACAAAACATACAAAGACTAACAAAGATAAACGAAAAGTTAAAATATTTAATAACTTTTATCATTAGTACAATAATAAGCAAACAAAGGAAATTAGTCTCCAAAACAATAAAAACAATTCTACAATGTCGATTCAACAAAACTTTTATCTCAATGTTGATTTAAAAGATGCACTTTATCTAAGACATTTATTACGCATTAATAACTGTAATATTTATTACTCTAAGATGGTACACGTGTTTATTTGCACATCAATTTAAATCATTTAATACAAACCATGTTTCAATTAAATATTACCATATTGAAAAACATTTATCACTAACTTCATTTTCCAAATTCAAATGTGGCATTTCTTTTTAACATTAGCAAGCTTTAAGTGATCCAAATCTCTTAAAAGAAACAGATCATGGGTTCCAATATTGATTCAGGATAGTACCCGTGTTACACACGGTGCAACATATTTAAAAACATGATATATAAGTAACATCATATAAATTTAATGAAATGCAAATGTTTTTCTTATAAATAAATGATACTTTTACATGAATTATAAGACATCATAACTTATTTGAATCAAATACAAAAACATACAAAGACTAACAAAGATAAATGAAAAGTTAAAATATTTATAACTTATAGCATTAGTACAATAATAAGCAAACAAAGGAAATTAGTCTCCAAATCAATAAAACAATTCTACAATGTGGATTCAACAAAACTTTTATCTCAGTGTTGATTTAAAAGATGAACTTTATCTAAGACATTTATTATAAATCAATAATTATAATATTTATTACTCTAAGATAGTATCCGGGTTATTTACCCATAAATTTAAAACATTTATTGTAAACCATGTTTGAGTTAAATATTATCATCTTGAAAAAATTATAGTTAGTAACCTACCATCTTGAAAAAAAAAATTAACAAACCATGTTTGAATTAAAAGGTCTAACTTTTAATTTTAAAATGTCATATTTTGACTTCAAAATGTCAACATAATATATATGCATTTTTTTAAAATCCAAAACGTGTCCACTGTTTTTTCTTTTGCTTGAAGCAAACTTAATACAATTAATACAAATTAATTATTTGATTTCGGTCAAAACATAATTAAATTCCAAATTATTATTATTGATAAATACACAATTATATGTATAAACATGCATAAATTATGCTTCACTAAAGAACATTAAAAAATTTACGGTTACCATTTTCATCATTATTAGTAACTCTTAATAACATAATAATGGATTTTAAGAGAATATTTCATTAAAATGTTACAATAGTCAAAATAAATGTATGTTAATTTTTATATGGACATAATTTGTGAGTGCAAATCTTAAATTTAAAAGTACTTAAATCATGTTGATATATTTCAAGAAAGTTATATTTAGTATGTAAATGTTATTTAAAATTTAAAACGATTTAATATGAATGGTTAAAAATGATTTTATGTGAATGGTCAAATACTTAAATCGGTCGGAAATTTATTTAATTTATAACTTCTTCATTCGGTTTTTTAACAAATAAAGAAAGTCAAACAATATAAATTGTAATAATGAGATAATTATGTTATTATTTTGGTCAAACCATATTAAGGAATGAGTTTATAAAAATGGAAAAAAATAATAAAAACTATATACAATTAGGGTAAACAAAATTAAAGAATTGAAGTTCTGAGTTGTTTTAACATTGATTACAAATTTTGAATTTGTAATCGTATGAACGGTAACTTGTAATTTTATAACAAAAATAAAAATAATAGTCTGAATGGTAACTTTCTAAGTTAGTACCTTTTGAAATATTTAGAACAAAAAATAGTAAAAGTAATAACATACTTGTAAAATATAATTTTAATAATTTAACATAATCTGAATTATAATTTTTGGTAATTATTAAGATATGGTTACAGTCAATATAATAATGGAAAACATATATAAAAACAATTATGTTTGACAAACAATTATTATGGACATTAAATAGGAATTTAAATTTAAATTTAAATTATATACAAAAAATGTAGAGAAATACTACAAAGAAAATCGAGACCTTCATTTAATTGTTTACGTAAATTAGTAAACTTATTATTATCTACCCATAATTAAATTCCAATTTATTATATTGAAAAATACACAATTATATGTATAAACATGCATAAATTATGCTTGACTTAAAGACCATTAAAAATTTACTGTTACTATTTTCAACATTATTAGTAACTCTTAATAACATAATAATGGATTGTAAGAGAATATTAACTTGTACCAAAAATATACAAGATTAACTTATTTACTTGATGGTTAAAAAATATTCAAATCAACTTTAATATTAACTTAAATATTTTCGAATACCAAATTAACTTAAATATTTTTGAATTTCTTATCATAATATAAGTCGAAACATTTACAACTATATTTGAATTTGTTACGTTTGTTGTATTTAAAAAATTATACTTGCCTCATATTATTTTTATAACAAAAAGAATATTGTCAAAATAGTAAATGAGGAAAGTTTTGGGACCCGTTTAAAAATTTAGAAACAAAATTGAAATTGTAAAGTATATTTTTAATAATTTCTAAATTTAACATAATCTGTGAAAATAAATTTAATATTGATAAATAAAAGGGAAAGTCAAAATAAGCATAAACATTATTTATAAATTCAAATTTAAATTAGTCAAATTAAGAAGTCAAATTCACTGATATGGTCAAAATAGTTCTATGTATGTGTAAATTTTATTATATAATTAACATTGATATGGTCAAAATAGTAAATGAGGAAACAAATGAACTTAATTTGTAAAATCGGTCTATTAATTTAATAATTAAGGAAACAAATTGTGTATGAAATTTGAATGGAATAAGTTGTATTAAGCAACAAAATTAAGAAATAGTTACTTGAGAAAGTCAATGTATATAAAATGGGAATTCCGTTATGACAATAAAGTGTATTTTAATTTGTTACGTTTGTTGTATTTAAAAAATTATATTTGCCTTAACTATTGATATTATTTTTTTAACAAAAATAATATGGTCAAACAATTGATAAATAAAAAGGAAAGTCAAAATAAGCTTAAACATTAATTATAAATTCAAATTTAAATTAGTCAAACAATTAGTATTGACATTAATTAGGAAGACAAATTGAAATTTAAATTATAAAGTAGGAAAGTCAATGTATATAATCATGAGAATTCCGTTATGACAATAAAGTAGAAAAGTCAAAGAAAATAATTGGAATTAATGGAATAGTTAATTGTGTATTTTATTAAGGAGCCGGAAAACAAAATATACATCCAGGTTATGAAGTCTTGATCAATCGGGAAAGAATAAAATATACATGATTATTGACATAGGACATATAATGTACCTATTATATTGAAATATTGAAATACACGATTATTCAAAAAAATAATCCATACATGATAAAATAATTAAAAAAAAAATGTTTTCAAGTCTTGATCAATCGTGAAAGCCTGCATCTATGAGTCGGACAATAACCTAAAATAATAAAATCGAAAATTAATATTTGATATTATTTTTTTGAATTATAGTTAATAACCGGTAAAACGATATTGTGACAATGACAATCGGATGTAGGATTTTTGTGTAGAATTGAAGAAGTAAAGATCTGTTACTCTTGGCATTGACCTGAAATCAGAAAGTATAATATTAATTTTTATATTATTGAATATTTGATTTTAATTTGTAACCGGAAAAATTGTTTGTCTTACCGGAAAAAAAACAAATATGGTTTTTAACCATGCAATCTCAGATTTTGATACCGTCGATGGATGAATATAATTTTGATATAGAACATAACTGTAACGATTCCGACGAAACCCGGTATACCCTAACCGGGAGACAATAGTTACGTCATAATTAATGTCGGATACATGAGTTACCATAGTAATTATACGAGAATACATGATTCACTGTATTGATTGTACATGAATATATAATTCATCGTATTGAATATGCGATTAATCGATCGATAGTTATTGAAACCCGAACGAATCGAGGGTTCAATTATAGACGAGATATATGATATTTAGTGATGTTTACGAAGTATTAAAGCTTCGGGATAAGTAAAGTACGGCACAGAAAAAGAATTTCGAGTTAATGTACGTCGGTACGTTAAACGAAACCTTTAATACCAAACCGAGCAAGAGATGATCGATCAAGCCGAAAAAGATGCGCTATAACTAATGATATGATATTTTAAGTTAATAAATGTCATGGTTTAAGTTTTTAAAGTTTTTAAATCGGTTTTATATAAATTTCATTTTTAAGCCGAAAACGATCGTTTTAACCACGTTTTAAGCCGAATTAGACATTTAACC
>NW_027504649.1:0-17590 GCF_021521415.1 Bidens hawaiensis
CGATCGCCTGCGTTTCGGTGAACGACGCCTTCATGATGAAGGCGTGGAAAAATGACTTGATAATTGGGGATGAGGTGTTGTTGAGCGACGGGAATGGGGATTTTACGAGGGCCATTGGGTGTGAGTTGGATTGAGAGATAAGCCGGTTGGATTGGAGGTTAGGTCTAGGAGGTATGCAATGCTTGTGGAAGATGGGATTTTGAAGGTGCCGAATCTTGAAGAAGGTGGGGCTTTTACTTCAAATGGTGCTGAGGATATGCTTAAAGCTTTGTGAATGTGTAAGTTTTAATGGATTCGGGTTCTTTTTGTTAATAAGATGTTCACGTTTGACTAAAGGTTTTAATGTGTCCTTTTAAATTGAGGCGTTTCGCATAATGGTGAGGTTTTAATGGGAAATTGAAGGTTTTGCTCTTCCTGTGTAGTTCGTATGGACTTGGCTATTTAGCGACTAATTATGGACATGCTATCGACTTAATATTTTAGTGATTGATATTTATAAAAGACACGACATTGCTAAAACGCATATATTACACCTTTTATAAAAGAAAAGGGTATTAAGAAATTGATGTATTTTAGTACGTGTGTGCATCAACCTATTTTGACAAAGTATGAAGTTACCAAGCATTGTATTACAAACAAGCATTATATTGTATGCTGAAATGTTCAACTATATAGTTAACATAATGATAGGATATTAAAGTGAGAATATATTATGGGCATTCTCTGTTGGCACAATTGTTGTTTGGCCCAAGTGTAAAGCCCAGCCCAAGAATTATTAGGGTTTATTATATTTTGTAATGTCTTGACTAGCAAGTTTGGTTAGTCTATATCATGGTTGTAAAAGTCGTTAGGCGGTCCTAGGCGGTCGACTAGAGAGTCGCGAGTACTCGGGTGTAGTCGGGGATTACTCGGAAAATACCTACGGAGTACTCGGCCGAGGCGGGGAGTACTCGATCTAGGCGGGGAGTAATTGGGGAGTACTCGGCCGCCTACTTGGGAGTTTTACAACATTGGTCTATATAAGCCGAGTTATGGTTAGACATTAGAAAAAGAGGAGTTGATGCAACCAATTTAGGGTTCATCAAGAGTAAAACCAAGTTAGGGTTTGAGGGTTTGTAGTCAGTTTTTTGAGTTATATTTTCTGATTAATATAAACGAGAGTTAGTCGTTTACTTTGTGTTTGATTATCAATCTGGGACTTGAATTGGTATCAGAGCCGATGCTGGTAGAAGAACACGCTGATGTTGTGTGAGTCAGGCACAACCACTAACGGAAGAAAGACTGCCGCCGTCCGCCTCGAAACCAACCCAAGCCGAGAAGAAATTGTGACCGACAACCAAGTTCTTAGGGTTGTCATTGTCGTCACTGCTCGCGCCACCAGGGGGATTTCGTAGCCGGTTCCGGTTAGCGACTGAACGAGGAAAGAGGTTTTGTTGCTATATTCTAATTACTAATGCAGTTTGCTTGTGGCTGCGTTTGGTTTTTAATTATTGAGAAAAGAAGACAACTTGGTTTGTCCTCTTGCGATAGGATAAATAAGGAGGGAAAGGGAGAAACAAGCAGGTCTTCGTTTATTGTTTTATTTGACTTTTGAGGCACATCAAAGTTCAAGAAAGAAAGTTAATTTTATATCTTGAATTTGGTGCTAACTGTTACAACGAATTCAAAAAGTAAAACCATAGTTTGATTTTTATTTATTTTGTTGAAAAAAGCAAAAGTCAAACACCGGGTTTGGTTTTTGTTCCAAAGACACCAATTAGTGATTCTGTTTTTCGAGAGATATTCGTAACCGGGTTTCACGAACAAACAAGTTTGGTTCTGAAAAGTTGTTCGGGACTGATTGGTTTGTATTTGTTAGCAAAGGGGTTCGACGTCAATGTCTGGTGACGAAGAAAGACCGATAATCCAACCCAAAGAGAGTGGGGGGATATCGCTACAGGTTCCAAAGTTGAATGGAACTAACTACATCACATGGGCGATTGTAGTGGAAGCGATATTGGATGATCAAGACCTATGGGAAGTTGTTCAACCAAAAGAGGGTGCGGTTATTGATGCAAAGAAGAATAAAATGGCAAGATCGTTTTTGTTCCAAGGGGCGTGGAAGAGGCCGTGAAACCGGAGGTTAAGACCGAGACGATGAGGACCAAGATGGTTGCGAAAACCGAGGTGGTCAAGATCGTGGGCCAGGTCATAAGGGACAAGGAAGAACCAATGATCGTCAAAGGGGAAGAAAGGATAGATCACAGGTTCAGTGTTATCGTTGTGATGAGTTTGGTCACTTTGCGGCTATGTGTCCGGAACGTATGAAGAAAAAGGAAGAATCTAATTTGAACAAAATTGATGATTTTGATCCATCTTTGTGTATGATAAAAGGTGATCAAAAGAAAGTTTTACTGAATGAAGACGGTGTGATTCCAAAGCGTTTCGAAACCGAGCCGATAGAGAAAGATGTTTGGTATCTCGACAACGGAGCATCGAATCACACGACGGGTAATAAAACGTACTTTTATGAATTGAATGAACAAGAAACGGGAACGGTGAAGTTCGAAGATAAATCTTGTATTGTTATTCAGGGAAAAAGGTCAGTCTTAATTGAAGGGAAAACGGGGAAGCAGCGCCTGTTGACCGATGTCTACTACATCCCAAGCCTATAGCGCAATATCATAAGTCTTGGTCAAGCAACGGAAGGTGGATGCGAGATTCACATGAAACACGATTTGCTAACCATTAAAGATGATACATGTAAGCTTTTGATGAAGGTGACAAGGACCAAGGACCGATTATACAAGATTAGCCTAAAGATAGCAAGTCCCGGTAAACGAAATAGTATTGGAGTGAAGAATTTTGCAGGTCGGGATCTTCAAAGTGTTGGATTGAAAGAAGACAAGCCGGTTATGAGTCAAATTTCAATCAAAGATCAAAGTTCCAAAATTCAAAGTTCAAAGAAGAGTGTTCAAGAAACTAAACGCGTGGTCAAGTAAGTGATCAAGCCCAAGGGAAGGCGTCTAATGATCAAATGAAGCAAGTGTTACTTCAAGCTAAGTGGATCTCAAAGAACATTGCAAGAGATCAAGAAAAGCATAGGGAGAATCAAGAGAATGATAACAAGCGTGAAGTTGAAGATCCACCAATTTCGAGTAGGAAATTAGGGGTGAGTTGGGTGAGTCAGATACAACAATTGGAGGGGTGATTGTTGGCACAATTGTTGTTTGACCCAAGTGTAAAGCACAGCCCAAGAATTATTAGGGTTTATTATATTTGGTAATGTCTTGACTATCAAGTTTGGTTAGTCTATATAAGCGAGTTACGGTTAGACATTAGAAAAAGAGAAGTTGATGCAACCAATTTAGGGTTCATCAAGAGTCAAACCGAGTTAGGGTTTGAGGGTTTGTAATCAGTTTTTTGAGTTATATTTTCTAATTAATATAAACGAGATTTAGTCGTTTACTTCGTATTTGATTATCGATCTGGGACTTGATTCTCAACTTAGAGGAATGCGAGAACATGTGAAGTTCAACAACTCTTTTAAGGTAAAATGTATTTTTGTGATTAGAGTGGAGTGTTGTATCATGGCAGTCGCGTGCATTTTAAGAACAATGTCTTGGGTACAAATCATCGTCGTCTATGTTATCTTTGTATGGTGCAGGTGGACTAGAAGTACACAATCAATACAAAGGTATGATGGAAAACGGGAAATATTTGTTAATACCTTATAATTTTTAGCCATGAACGCCATATTGCAAATCAGCCACTCCTATAATGCAGTTGTAAAAGCATTAAAGTGAGCAAGTGAGTCGCCCGACTTGAAAAGCGTCCACCATTCAATACGAGAACTGAACTGGGCTTTAAGGCCATCCTTTTATGTCATATGTAATGACCAGTTGAGTTCAGATATTCAGATAATCTATGATATGTTAAGAATGTTGTACAACTCTGCTGAAATGGCAAGTTAGTATATTAAGCTATAAACAACGATTGATGTGATTGTAGATTTTAATATTTGATCCATGTCATTAGTAAAAACAAAAAAAAATTAAAATAAAAATCCCAGATGGGTTTAATGATCTTGATACATGTTAATCAATAAGTCTTGGATTAGTGATACTCATGTCCAAACTTCATGCCTCAAGTAACAAACAAAAGTATCGTACTGCTATTTTCGCCTTAAACATGCAAACGCATGTATTGGATTTTATAAGTTCTTTCAACATGCTTTAAAGTCCTGGTTTTTCTGATTTTAATAGCAAATATATAAAAACGATGACTAGCAAGAAACTTACTGGAAAGAATTACAGTATGAGAGGGTTATAGGCTACTCTATCCAATTAATGTTCAACTAATGTTTGACTTATAGTTTCTGTTTGACAAACTACAGAAACGAAAATAAAAATAAAACTTCAAAATTGTGTTGACCTGGTCCTGGAGTCCTTAAATATGTAATACACCCTTTATTGCAAGACTTTATACGAAGGTATAAATAAAAATGTTTAAAAAATTCTTCTATAACAAGGAGTCTTCCAACATTGTTTAAATCCTTGAAACTGTAATAACGCACTTTAGTGCAAGACTATAAGACATCACCATTTGGGTATACTACACATGCTTTCATTTCAATATCATGCTCAAATTTTAGAAACACATTTGAAAAAAATGATCAACTATGGTGTTTCTAAGATGTCGATCATCAAACAAATGGTGTGATGCAGAGTTTATAAGACTAAATAACAAACATAATTTAAAAAAACACGTTTGTTAGGGCGTGCACAAATTAGCTTTGAATCGACTGTTATTTGTTAGGGCGTGCACAATTTAGCTTTGAATCGACTGTGGCCTCCCGAATTTTTCAAACCTTTTTTTAGTATATTAAACACACTTTTTACTTTTTAATTTCAAATTTGACCTGCTAAAGTTGATCACTTTTATTATTATTATTATTATTATTAATATTATTATTATTATTATTTTCAAATTTAACCTGCTAAAGTTGGTCACTGTGAGGCATCTTACAAACACCAAAGTTGATCATTTTTTAACACCAAAGTTGATCATTTTTTATTTTTTCAAATCTAGAATTCTAGAGCTATATTTGAAACAATGAATTGTTGAGTATCTCATTGTAATATTATTTCAAACACTTATATATTGTAATTTGTGAGTATAAATCTCCATATAGGAGAAATTGTTTAGGATAAAAATACATCAGTTATCACTACATGATTAAGAAGAAATTGTTAAGATAATCTCTAGAGTAGATATAAGTAAAAACAAATAATAGGTAACTCGCCAGTTCTTTCAACGAAGAAGTTTTACTCTTTTATTTTTAATCTAACACGAATAAGGTAGTTATGTTCTTTCGAATTTGTTAAAAGTATTTATGTATTTCACTTTGAAAAGGATTAAAAATAAAAATACATAGCTTTCTAAGAAGAGTAGGAATGGCTTAAAATTTGAAGTTAGGAAAATATGTGAGCCTAATTGGGGAACTATATAGCCTAAATCCCAGATCCTACGAAACTATTTGGTATTTAGAAACTACTAATCTCAACAATTAGATACTAGATCAAATGACCTAGATCTATTATTATCATTCTTAGAAAACTATCTTTTTTTATTTTAACTCACCCTTTTCACTTTACTCTTAGGGCCCGTTTGTTTCATAGACTTTTTTTAAAGGATTTGGAATTGGATTTGGAATTGGAATGGAATGGAATGGAATGTTTGAGAATCCCTTTCATGTGTTTGGTTGGTTAATATGTATTGGAATTGGAATCTTCTTCATTCTCGGTTTTTTTTTTGTAAAACGAGGACAACGAAGGAAATGTTTTAATTTTTTTTTACATTTTTCGTTTTTGATTTATATTTTGAGTTATGATTTTTTTATTACTTTTTTGAATTTTTTTTTGAGGGGTTTTTATTAACAATAAAACCCCCTTAAAAAAAATTTCAAAAAAATTAATAAAAAAATCATAACTCAAAATATAAATCAAAACGAAAAATGTAAAAAAACTAAAACGTTTCCGTCTTTGCCCTCGTTCTTAAAAAAAAAACCGACCCGAAACCCGTTCTGACCCGAACCTTTTGACCATCACCTGTTCCGACCGAACCAAAACAACCCTTTTTTTAGTTGATCCATTCCGACCCTAACCCGTTTCGACCCAACCCAACCCATTTGCCACCCCTAGATTAGGGTTAATAAAACAATCCTTTATTTTCTATAACAATCCTTATAAAATAGGTGAGATTTTAAATCCTATGAAATGTAGGATTTGATGGGATTTAGTTTCCATTCCCATTCTTTCATTTAATGAAACGAACATATCAATTCATGGTATTTAAAATCTCATTTCTTAGAATTCCTTCCAAATCCTTGAAACGAACAGGACCTTAAAGTTCTTGTGCATATATTAAAGTTTTAGTGTTTAATGAAAGAAAATGTAATAAAAAAAGACTTAATTTTAAAATGAAAAAAACACTTGATTTTAAAATGAGTTTTAACACTAGCTGGCTATGGGGTTCGAACCCATGATTACTTGCTGGCAATTCGTGTCTTAATAGGTTTAAAAGGTCAGAAGCGACGTGCTTCACACAAATATCAAATATGAATACGACTCATTTAATTACGTTATATGTCATAAGTATAAGACAATTTTAAGTTTTATGTACCAATAAGGGAAAATGATCGTCTAGTATGCTAATTTCAATTATTTAAGAAAATACAAAAAATAAAAAGAACCGCACTTTTTTATTAGCTGGTCTTATCGTTTATTAAACATGTACCCAATTACCGGCCTTGTTTGTCTTCCCCCTTAACCACTCAAGCAAACCAGCTCATATATGCTCCGTTTTTATATTACGAACTTACTAATCCATACGAAATCAACTACTATTTTTGTCCTACACATCGAACTCAGCATGAGTCAAAAAAATCTCAACGACTAGAAATACAAAAATATTACGAAATAACTCATTATTACCTCATCAAACCCCTAATCAATTGCTTTGACTATGTGTTAACTACCATTGATGATACGATTTGAGTTTTCATATTCTTGTAACAATAGTAAACAATATCATCCCCTCCCCCTGTATAATAAAAGAAGAAAGGTTGTGACACTTGTCACATTCTCACCAGCCATGTATACGTGTCATGCTGAGTTGGCAATCAACGAGTCTATACTAGACTTTTTTTAGCCACCCCCCTCCTTTTGCTAAAAAAACCGACTAGTACGCCGCGTAGAGAGCTATGCGCGGCATATTAAGGGGTTTTTCTAAAAAAACCCACCAGTTTGTCTTATTATGTCCCTATTTTTTTTTCTTTGTTTACTATGATTATTATTATTAATATTATTTATTTATGAATAATATATTATTATTCGAAATTTAGTAAAGGGCGTTCAATTGCAATGCTTATTTGGGAAAACTGATATTGCGAAACGAACATTCAATTTATTGGCTGCTGTCGTTATTGACAACTTGAATCAGTTACAGTGATTAACTTGGGAAAATTGACAGTGCCAAACAAACTCCTTCTTGACTGCTTTCGTTATCGGCATCTCAAATATGGCTCTTCGATTTCTTCGAACTCCAACTCTCTTAACCTTCGACCACCACCACCAACCATAGTTGTCTTCACTTCAACACATATCCGTTGTCACTAAGCTTAAGATTAAGCTTATTATTATTTTTATGTTTAGATGGGGGTATTGTAAGTTGATCATCTTCTATATATTGAAGAATTATCAGCTTATATATATATATATATAGGATTAAGTTTATTTCAGAAGTGTTTCTTAGTGTGAGAAGTGCGAAGAAGTAATTACAAGCAATCATAATTTTTCTTTTATTTATGATTTATTTTAATGAGAGGGGCATCTTAGTAAAAAGTTTTTTTTTCATATATGGCAAGTAACTTATGTGTGGGATAAGTTACATATTTTTTGTTTTTTATTCAAATATTTTATAATATAACTAGTTTCATTTACCATAAAATAATCGATCTTCATAATTCCATTTTATCAACAAATATAACTAAGTTACAAACTATTTTCTTTAAAATTGTTTCTTTTTTGTATTTTTAATTTATAATTAATTCGTTCATTTTAATTTTTCAAACTTAACCAAATTCAGGAAGATTTTTAACTTTATATTGAAATCGTAAAATCACATACACGGTACATAAATGATCATACACACGATAAAATTTATACATACAATTCGAAGTGCCACCTCCATAGTGTATATATATAAACCTACACACGATAAAAATTTACACATACAGAATTAGAAATACCACCTACACAGTACATACATGAACTTACATAACTACATACGATAAAATTACATATACACAATTCGAAATACCAGGTACATGGAACATTTATGGACCTACACATGATAAAATATACACATATACAATTCAAAATACCACCTACACAGTACATATATGAATCTACACAAGATATAATTTATACATACACAATTCGAAATACCACCTACACAGTACATATATGAACCTACACACTACAAAATTTTTATTTTTTATTTTTTACATGAAACACAGATCATGCTAATAACTAAACTTGCAAAATTGTCACATGCACATTCGTGATATCACCTATGCAGTATATATATGAACTTATACAATATTATTTGTGTAAAGTAGTTTGTAAATAATTTCATGAATCAAATTATTTATGATTTGAAACAAATGAAAACAAAAAAGAAAAAACAACAAATTGAAGTATATCGTGATGTATTTTAATATTTGTCTATTTGAAACAAAAGAAAAACAAGTGAAGTCAAACCTTGGTATTAAATTCGGATATGAATATCATGTTAGTATTAATTATTATATTAGCAAATGTTTAGGCAATTAATTAATTGTAAACATTTGCTACGGTAGAATAAGACCAAAGTATCCATTTTCTAATAAATGTCTTATATAAATGATTCCATATTTATTACAAGAATGTCACTATGATTATGAACCATAGATTAAACATATCAATGGTTCAGATTTATTTCTCGTGCTTCTCGCTATAATATTACTTCTCGCAAGATCCATCCCCCATATATATATATATATATATATATATATATATATATAGGCAAAGTATAAAATGAAAACCCACTTGAGTTATGAAAACCCTATGTAACATCGGTTTTTTTTTGTTACATGTAATATATGTTGTTACATTTAATACAAAACATCAAAAACTTAAAAAAAATATTTTGCTATTTTTTTACTAATTTTTATTTATGTTTTCATGAGAGGGGAAATTTAAATAAACTTTAACATTTTTTATTAACTTTAATTGTGGACCACAAGATTTAATCTTTAATTAAAATTATGTGGTTGATAATGGGTTTTTAGAGTTTTCACAACTTAAGTGGGTTTTTATTCTAACCTAACCATATATATATATATATATATATATATATATATATATAGGGGTGAGATCCATTGAAAACTACTCTTAATGAGAAAACTTGAAAACTCTTACAAACACCTAAAAACTATTTTTAACTTGTTTTTAAAATTTTTTTTGAAGTTTCTGTTTTTTCTATTATTCTTATATTTGTCATTGGTTCCAAAAAAAAAAAAAAAACCTTGTCGTAACCTCGTAGGTGTAGTGCATATGTGTAATGGTGTGTATTGCATGTATGCAAAAGTGTTTGTATTGTATAGTATACAACATATTGCACATACTTGATACACTATTGTATATATGCAATATAAGACTAATACGCACATCGATTACACATTAGTACGTTTGTGTAATACAACCTTAACGCACATGTGCCCTACATCGACTTTTATTTTATTATTATTTTTTTTCATATAATACAACACTACTACACATATACAATACACAAATATTGAATATATACAACTAAACACTATTGAACTTAAAAATACATAGTAATACACATGTGTAATACAACGTTTTCGCACAGTAATACGTATGTGTATTACAGCGGGTTTTTTTTTTAATTCTTTTTATTTTCTTCGAGTGAAGGGGACCAAAATATAAGAATAATGGCAAAAACAGAAATTTGAAAATATTTTTTATATTTAATTAAAAATAATTCTTTAGGAGTTTTTAAGTTTTCTCTATAAATGTGAGTTTTCTCTTGATCCTCTCCCTATATGTATATATATATATGTAACTCTTATACTAACAATGGTGTTTTAATATTCTTGTGTAGTAGATATGCAGTAAGTATAAGAATTCATTGCTCCAACATAACCAGCACCAGACCGAGATATTAGTTTGATTAGTTTGAATCTCTCGGATCCGCGGAATTCGCTAACGGTAGCGATAACGGAGTCCATAATTTGAACAGTAAAATGGAAATTCGGTCATTGCTCCAACATAACGAGCACCAGATTGAGATATTAGTTTGGACTTACCTGAACTGGTTAACACGTTTGCTGACACGGATTTAGGTTCGGTATTGATGCTAATATTAACACGTTTGCTTACACATGTGATAATATTAGCTAATGAAAGCTATAAGCAAACGTGTTAATATTAGCATCAACACCGAACCTAAATCCGCGTCAGCAAACGTGTTAACCGGTTCAGGTAAGTCCGAACTAATATCTCAATCTGGTGCTCGTTATGTTGGAGCAATGACCGAATTTCCATTTCACTGTTCAAATTATGGACTCCATTATCGCTACCGTTAGCGGATACCGCGGATCCGAGAGATTCAAACTCATCAAACTAATATCTCGATCTGGTGCTGGTTATGTTGGAGCAATGAATTCTTATACTGCACATCTACTACACAAGAATATTAAAGCACCATTGTTAGTATAAGAGTTATATATATATATATAAGCCGATAATTCTTTAATATACAGAAGATCATCAACCTACAATACCCCCATCTAAACACAAAAATAATAATAAGCTTAAGCTTAAGCTTAGTGACAACAGATATGTGTTGAAGTGAAGACAACTACGGTTGGTGGTGGTGCCGACAGTCAAGACAGTTGGAGTTTGAAGAAATCGAAGAGCCAGATTCGAGATGTCGATAACGAAAGCAACCAAGAAATTGAAATTTTGTTAGGCAATGTCAGTTTTCCCAAGTAAGCCCTGTAACTGATTCAAGATGCCCATAACGAAAGCACCCAATATATTGAAAGTTCGTTTCGCAATGTCAATTTTCCCAAATAAGCCATGCAACCGAACGCCCTTTGCCGAATTTCGAATAATAATATAATATAATAAAATATAATATAGACATAATATTATGTTATTTTATATTATATTATATTATATTATATTATAGTAACAATTTAATACTAATAATAATATAAAAATTAATATTTTAATAATAATCATAATATTAAAATAATAATAACATAGTTATATATTTAGAATAATCTTATTTTAATAATAATAATATTTTAATAAATACAATAATAAATTTTAATAATAATAATATTTTAATAAAAACAATAATAATATTTTAATAACAATAATATTTTATTAATAATATTAATATTTTAATAGTAATACTATAATAAAAAATTTAACAATAACGGCAATAGTCCGGGAAACCTGGTTCAAATTTGGGAGGCCCGACGAGCTAGGGTTACCGTAACATTGTTCAGACTGACTATAATAACCGATTTAATTCTAACAAAACGTAATGTAGTGGCGCATTGAGTGAAAAATATTAGGGCTCGTATAGGTGGTTTCTATATGGTAGGCATGGTGTAGTTTAACGGCCGGTATCTAGACAAATTTCAAATCGTTATCATAACAGAACCCAAATTACAATTAAATATAGTTTAGTTTTTCAAAAGTTCCTATAAAGTATAAACCGTTTTTCTTAATCTCACATAATAAAACTAAACCAGTCACCAAATCTCTGTCCTAACATGTACAACTACCCGCTTCATACTAAATAAAGATAAATCTAAACATGGTTCAAGTCAGGTAACCACGACGTGCCAGGCTGATCGTTAGCAACGTAACCCGGCTCCTTCTCGTCCTACTCTGGCGTAACCCTACTCCTCCTCGTCCGACTCCGGCGTACCCCGGCTCCTCCTCGTCCGACTCCGGCGTAACCCGGCTGCTCCTCGTTCAACTTCGAAAATAAATGGCTGAACCACGACATTTACATATACCAAAAATTGTGTTGTTGTGTTGTTGGTTGAATGAAGATGGTGAGGGTGAGGGTGATGTAAAAAAAGAAAAGAGACAGGATGGAGAGGGAGGAAAGTCGGGCTCCGAAAATATAAAAAACTCAATACGCCGTGTATAGGGCTATACGATATGACAACCGAGCCCAGCTCTGCAGGCTAGGACGTCAAATTGTACACTAATGCACCGCGTATAGCCTTATACGCGGCGTATTAGGCGCGTGTGTGGTGGGTGTCCCTGGTAGGACTTTTTTTTCTCTTTCATCCTGATTCTTCCCATGAAAGTTACACAAAAATTCAAACGTGTCACAACCTCCAAGAAAACCATAGAATTTTTTTAAATAGTAGATTTAGTATTAAAAAAATGGCTTTTAGGTACCTAACAAGGAGGTAAATGGGATTTAGGTGTCCTGCCATATGAGATTGCTGGATTGAATTATTCTCTCCTAGTGGCAGTCCACGTAGGCGAGGATGTGTAAATGTATGATGATTGGATCAGCCATCTCAGATGGCTTGGACCATGTTTGTTCCATTTTGACATGTGTCATCAGCATACAAGACCAGCCATCTGAGATGTACGGATTCATTTCCAATCATCACGGGTGCGAGCTGCTGTTTTTAAAGATTGACACATGATGGGAACAATAACTCCCTTATTCCTACTAATATTCTCATGCCACCCTACTAATATTCTCAATGAAGAACTTTAAAAAATTAACATAATTTATGACGGGAACTATACAAACATGATTTATGATTGAAACCAATGCCTGCTAATATTCTCATGCATGACCCTAATAATATCCTCATAGGTTAGAAAACATTGAAAATATACACGTTTATGGAATCTAACATCTCTATCATGTTTCATATTTATCCAACCAGCTCACTCACAGTATGACAAGTTCACATTAATTAAATAAAACCACATAACATAAAAGGATAATTCACCAATACTACATTAAAACAATATATTACAAACATTCAAACTAAAACTCATCTTAAGCGGATAATATATTACAAGCACGAGTAAACAACAAGCTGGATAATTATTTGTGGACGAAAGGGACAACGATTTTTTTTCTGACAGGGGTTTTTGCATATTGAGCATTTAGGGGGATCTCTTTCTTGGTCCACATACCTCGCTTGGTCCACATACCTCGCATCCATTTCGTTATGGATCCTTCTTTGTTTCAACCTTCCCCTTTTAATAGTAATTCTTGACGTGTCTCCTCGAATTCTCCAAGTTGGTCTCCCCCATAAATCTACATGCGTGAGCGGGTAAAAGTGGCCATTGTATTGCAACCGATACACTGAAGTATGAAATCGACGATTCATAATTGCATGAGGATTTTTCCATCTCATATGGCAAACAGCGATTGCATGTGAACAAGGCAACCTTTCAATCTGCCATTTCCCACATGTGTAAGTTTTTTTGCGGTATTTAACTGTATAGTCATTTCCACCGTCTTCGGTGGTTTGAAGCCTCGACTCAATGCTGTACCTTTGCTCTGAGCCATCATATATAAGAATACCATGTGTTCTCTGGAACGACCATCACGTCCACTAAAAGCCCTCCATATGCGTGGGGGTAAATTTGTTTTGCAATCCCTTGCAATCTCATGGTGCTTGCCATAATGAATGTATGCCTTTATAGGGAGCAGTCTACCTTTTTGTAACACGTGGTTTAGACACTCAGACATGTTTGTTGTTAGGTTACCCCACCGACGATTGTCTTTATCATGAATTAACGTCCACTTAGACTTATCAATTCCTTTCAAATAACACCATGCCTATTTATTAATGGCCTTCATTTCCCATATGGCAAACAAGTATTTTCTGCTGTAACATACGAATTTCAAATACCTAAGACATTAAATATTGAATCAATATGTTAGATATTAACGAGTGGATAATTAGTAAAACTGATCGAAGAATAGTGTCGACTAACACGATTTATCTCTATAATAATAAGTTTTTGTTTTCTTTTTAGTAAAAGTTTAAATAAACTAAAACTAAACTTGAGGGTTCAACGTGTAAAATCATTGAATAAATTAGGAAGAAAGTTGGAGGGCTATCTTTGCCATTTTGTGAAACATGTTGAAATATTGAAGAAGTTGTGATCTGTACGTCACTTTCCTTCATGCCGCTTCAAGCTAATCCAATATATATATATATATATATATATATATATATATATATATATATATATAATCCTTTCATCAAAACCTAAATAACCCTTTTATATCACCATCGATCACCCTGCCGTTTGTCGTCGCTTTTCCGAGTTAAACCGCCGCCCTCTGTCACCGTACGAATACCATCACCACAGCTATTCACTGATGCCACCACTCCTCTATAAGTCGCCTGAAAGCTGACAATTTATCTGTCACCGTGACCACTATGTACAGCCGTCGCCATTGCTCACCACCCTCCTCACTGCTTCTTACCACCGTAGTTAACTGCAACCGTTGCCATCTCACATTTGGTAGAGATCTGCTCAACTATCGAGCACGCACTGCTGCCGCTATCGGTTGTGTTCGGAGCTAGTATTCACCGTTACATTAGTTTCCGCCACCGCTAACGACGTCACGCGTTCGGTTACTTTCTCCGCCCGCTCTCGCTCAGTGATACGTTCGCTGCTGTTCGGTTAGAAGAATCTCGTACTTTGTTGAGGGTGACTTGCATAGGTGCTACTTTTGCTTTTGGCTAAGGTACGGTTTCTGTTTTTGTTTCCTCTTAGTACTATTTATATTCCGTTACTTCGTAGTACGGTTTTTGTTTTTGTTTCCTCTTAGTATTATTTATATTCCTTTACTTCGTAGTACGGTTTCTGTTTTCGCTTACTCATAGTATTAATTGTTTTCCATTACTTCTTAGTAGGGTTTCCGTTCTCGTTTACTCATAGTATTGATTCTAATCCATTACTTTGTAGTACGGACTTTCGGTATTTTATATTTTAGTATCACCTAGTTGTCTCTATCGATATGACCCGTTTGGTTTTAGGACATTTTATACGTCGCCAACTTTTTATTTAGTTTTGGTTTAGCTATTTAATTTGGTTACTAGTTTTGGTTAGAGAGATTTGTAGAATGCAATAGATTTTATAAACTCGTACTCATTATTACATGTTCCTTTGGATAATAATATGAATTTCTGTTAATATGTTACATGCTAGGCGGTTATATTGCCTTTCAGGTTTAGTACTCTGTAACCCGAGCACAACACTTTTCGTGACAGGGTGTTTTAAAAGTTCACGGCGTCTCTAACTAGTACTTTGGTAGTAGTTTGGCTATTTAGGGGCGTATGGATCGATCCTAGTTCAGTTATATGTTACACGCTATATGTCACACGTTATATGTTACAAGTTATATGTTATATGTTTCGGCTCCAGGTATTCCTTTAATTACGCGACTTATTTTTGTAATATCACTGGTCGTGTAAGTCAGTCACCGTTATATGTTCAGTAATACGTTTAATTCGGTTTTTGTTCTGGTATTATATTGTCATATGTTCTAAAAGTATCAGATTTTGGTATCATACTCATTTTGGGAAGATAGATTTTGTTATTATCTTGCTTCCGTTCATTCATCTTGTCGTCATTACTATTGTTCTTTCCGTTACTGGGCAATTTTTGGCTCACTCGTGTTTTCTTTGTCTGTGTTTTTCTTATTTGTTCACAGGTAATCTGGGAAATCAGGGGAATTAGTGATGTGAGAGGGTAATTAATAAAGTTTAAGAATAAAGATTTTTAAACTTAATACATTTTGGTTTATTTCAATAATATGGCTTAGGTTACTTTGAATTTCGTTGTATTTGGATTGTGTTTGGCTTATGATATCTGTAATAGTGACACGTCAGCCAGTTCAGGGTTGGGGTGTTACATCTGCGTTGTGACGTGCTACCGATTTTTCAGCACAGCTTCTTCAAAGCGTTGCTCTTGAACCGTGAACCAAAATTGCTCCTCACATGAGGGAGACAAAAACGATGGTAAGCATCAGGCTCCATCCACCCTTCCAAACCCTTCATTAACTTGATTATTCCAAGGTGTCTATCCGAGAGTACACATAGGGGACGCCTACTGTTTAGATGTGAAACATGTTCCCGAAATTGTTGAAAGAACCAAGACCAGCTCTCAATTGTATCTTTGTCGACAATTGCATATGCCACTGGAAGTATGTAGTTATTTGCATTTTTGGAAACCGCAATCAACATCTTACCCTTATATGGCCCCTTAAGATGAGTGCCTTCAACAGAGATGACAGGCAGTGAATGGTGAAATACTTCAATAAATGGCCCGAAGGCCCAAAAGATATATTTGAATATAGCACACTCGGGTGTGCTGTTCGGATGATGTCTTCACTATACCACGGTACCCTGGTTTTGAGCCTGTAATGCGTGAATGCACGCTGATAATTAATCTGAAACAATGACACCCTAAACCCTATTTGGGGAAAATGTGATCTGTTGGGTTGGATTTTCTAGAAGGAAAATTGGAATCTTCTCAACCTCCTCAGAAACGGCTAAGTATGGAATTCGAGCAAGCCCAGATGATCGAGCATGGTTTTTACTACTTCGAGCAAGGTTCTGAACCATAAATGGTTGATTCTTCTAAGTGTTAAAGGCTTCGAACAAGCTACACTTCAACGAGCAAGAGTATTCTTCTATCGAGCATGGATGCAATAAGAGGATGTCACGTGAATCAAAGAAAAGACTTCGAGCACAGTTCAGATACCAAGCAAGATTTACATCCGAGCATGCTAAAGATTGCTGAATAAGAAAAGCTGAAGACATCAAGAAGAATGAGCTTGCTCGATGGACTTATTCGAGCAAAGTTTGAACAAGTCAAGAGGAATGAAGCTTACTCAAAGGGAATATGTATTCTTTGAAAGAGAATATATTCCAAGTAAAGTCTGCTCTAGGACATTCACCGAGCACACCTAGTATAGGAAGTTTGCTCGAGAAAGGTATGTACCTTGCTCAAGGACTGTAACACTTGTATTTGATTTAACTTTCATTATGTAATGACTAGGACTTCTAGAAGGAATGAAAGGGTCTATAAATAGACGTCCTAGGGTACCTTTAGGGTACGGATTTCGAGACGGAATAGGCTGGCACACACTGATTATGAAAAACATTCCATTTTGTTCATCTTACAATAGCCGCCGCCGTCACACAAAACCCTAGACATTCCATTCACTGTTCCATTGATGTATCATTAAATATAGTGAATCTTTGTCTCTGAAATAGCATTTACTGATTATCATTTATTGTTTTGTGTTTGATATCTGTTCACAATCCTTCATTCTCAATCATTGGATATCCTGATTCCACCGGGATATTCAATTGGTCTTTGGGTGTTTGAGTTGGTGTGTTCTTTTCGAACCTTTGCTAAGGTTTCACCCGACTGACGGTCCTGACAAGTGGTAT
>NW_027504650.1:0-27793 GCF_021521415.1 Bidens hawaiensis
TTGCCTCCAGAACTTAGGGAGAGAATCTTTCTCATTAGCAATGAGGTAAGGAGAAAGTGGCGCCAAAACGAACAAAGGCCACCATTTTATGGAATTTCCAAAAACGCAATGAAGAGAAGAGCAAAAAGATATGAACGATGTTTAGGTTGTAGAAACTGGTCCCACGAAGGAAGATGTAGAAAAAGTCAAACTCAGTCTCAGCATAAATATACCGAACTAATGAGGGTGGGGGCTATTAGGCTCATAGCCAAACGATCCATTAGAGTTGGAAGTTATATTCAGAACAGGATTGAGGAAGAATTGATCCATATCCTCGATAAAACTGGCCTTGACGATCTGACCTTAAAAGAGTCATTAGGTATTTTAAAAAAAAAAGGAGCTAACCATCGAAGACATCTCAAAACTCCCAACAGACAGTGGAAGTTGTATTTACCATTAACCCTTGAACCACCACAAAATACCAATTCCGACTCACACTAAACCAAAACCCCTTTTTACCTTCTGATCTATGCAACCCTTCAAAAAGGTAGAGATTTGAATTTGTTACACGCTTATTTATCAAAGGTTGCACTTTGGCTAAGAGTGTTCACATAATTACATCACATGTATGATCAGATATAAAACCGAGTGTGAGTGAACATTGTGAGAACGTGACGTTTTGCATAAAAGGAAACTCATAAAAACAAAAGTTCTCTCTTTTATCACTAACAAAAAGATTGGTTATTTTGTTTCGTCTTCTTGAAGCTCACTTAAGGGGTAGCTATGATCTAAATTTGCTGTTTTTTAGAGGATATTTATAAGAGGATTGCTTGAGGACAAGCAATGTTCAAGTGTGGGGATGTTTGATGTACATATAAAGATACATCTTTTCGGCATCAAATAATCTCTAAAAACTGCAATTTCTATCCAATAACATAGCCTAAAAGACTACTTATCATAATAAAACATAATTTCAGGTGAAACCAAGCCTCAAACGAAGAAACAAGCAAAATGACGAAGAAACACAGAAGAAAACACAAGAAAACAAAGAAACACGCCCCCATGCATCTGAAAAAGAAAAGACAAAATCTGGAAGCAAAAGCACGGGGCCGTGCTCATCATGCACGGGGCCGTGGACGGGAACACAGAAAAGACAAAGAAGAATTTAGCACATGTCACTAAAAAGCACGGGGCCGTGCTCATCATGCACGGGGCCGTGGACGGGAACACAGAAAAGACAAAGAAGAATCACATGTCACTAAAAATCACGGGGCCTTGCCCACCAACCACGGGGCCGTGGCCACGTCACAGAAAAGCCAAAACAAATCTGGCACATGTCATAAAAATGCACGGGGGCGTGCTCATCAAGCACGGTGTAGGTTCCCGGCCGGATCTACACAGGAGTATCTCGTAACACGAGGGTGCGGAATCCCCACGTAATACGATACGAGCGTAAGATAGATAATACGTTGAACCGATAAACAAATACACGTCACAATACTAATAAACACGATTGTATTGCAACACTTCAACACGTGATATCAATAATCACCCATACACGTTCGGGAAAAAACCTTAACCAAAATAAGCCGAAGTGAGGTTTAAATAAACCTCGACAACTTCGCCTAACATACTAGGTGAAGTTGTCATAACTTCGCTTATCTCCAAGTTCGCCTACATCCCAGGTGAACTTGTGTAAAACAATATTCAAAACCAAAACAAACAATCTAACACGATTACAGACACATACAAAACACGAGATACTGAACTACTGACATTATGCACCAACAGACTCCCCCTTGGCAGTAGCTTCATATCTCTATCTTCATTATCGTGTCTAGTAATCCCAAAAATCTCGTGTCACCCGTCTTCAAGCATGAACGCCCTGTCTTACACAGACAGAGACCACCCTCTGGTACTTCTTGGCTTCATCTTTCCACGCAGGAATGTAGAATATCTTCTTATTGTTTAGTACCTGCAAATCAGCTTGAGACAAATTTACTAAGTGCATGGGATCATACACTCTCAGAATCTCCTGTTTTTCGTCCTCATCTTCCATAACAGCTTCAGCTGTTTGACTATCAACGTACCACCACTTGAGATTCTTTAAAACATCCTTGGGCATTATCTTCATCGGCACTTCTTTCAAACACCGAATTGGCTTATATCTCATCACCATCCAAGGTTTGCCATCAGTTCGCATTCCCCTTTCCTTATCTTCGAGTAACTTCCCTTTCTGAGGCTTTAACAACTCAAACTTCTTCTCTTTCACACTTTCTTTCCATACGATCTTCCCAATTATTCTAGCCGTATTGTCATCACTCCTATTAATCAATCTCAATCTAACCAAATCCTTCACCTCACACTCAGGCAAGGTATTGAGAGATCTCAACGTCCTCTTAAAATACTGAATCCCATCAAAGCGTTTAATCACAAATAACTTTAACTGCTCATCATACAGCTAGCAAATAATACCTTTCTTCGACTCAGCATACTCTTTGATATTGTAACTCTTTTTGAACATTGTTGGAACCGCTTGCTTCTTTGTCTTAACAAACCACTGAGCATAGCCTTCTTTCCATCTCGGCTGTTCTTCCCACTCAGACTCATCTGACACATCCATATCTTGACTCACATTCACCTTGTCAACGTCTGGAATATCATGTTCTACACTATCATCCACAATCTCACCTTCTTCTATCTCACTATCAATCACAATCTGTTCTCCTATCTTTTCAATCTCCTCAATAGTTAACACATCATCGGTTAAATCATCATCATCACCCAACATTTCCTCATCATCCACAACCACGACATTTTCACCACCTGATCCACCTACCGTACCTGTTGACTCCCCCTGAGATGTGGAAGTCCCAAGAGTTTGTTCAGTTCTTTGCAACTCACTACCTGCACCTTTCGATGCATTGGGATCATCGTCTCTATCCTAACTCTTCTTGGTTCTCAACTTGTCGCCCTTGCAGCTCGTCTCCCCCTGAGATGCTAAGAATTGTTTTAGAGCATCAAATAGTTTACCGTGTTCAACAAGGAGGGACGATTGGATCTGATTTTCTGCTACAAGTCGCTGGATAGCTTGAGTCTAGATTAGATTGATTCTTGACTGTTCAGCAACTACCCGTTCAAGAGCCGCTATCCTTTCAGAATCAGACAAGGTAGCATCAAAATCAAAACGCATGTGAGAAACGTCTTGAGCATAAGGTGGAGGTATTCTCAAATTAGCTGGAGTATCAGAAGTAGTCTGAAAAGTAACTGCGGGTGGTATTGAAACAGGCAACCCCGCAGTAGAAACCAACGTTGACTCAACAAATCTTGCAACAACCTCCGATGGAGTGACAGTAGGAGGTGGCAAGGAGACTATCTCTGGAGCAGAAAACTGAAACGTGGTTGGTGGAATACCAAATGATGATGACGTTGTCACTACGGGAACACTTGAGGTGATCGGTACTGTCACAGTCATCGAAGCAGGAACCATAGTCATACCAGATAACGAGGGTGGAGAGAAACGAACCACCCTTGAGCTTTCACCCACTCCTGAAATTTCACCAGCTCTGACCTTCTTCGATCTTCGTATCAACTTGTTTAACTCCTCCTCATAGTCAGATTCACTGTCATCCGAGTCTCTCTTTCTCTTGCCATGTATTCTTTCTCGTCTGACCAGAATCTGTTGTGCTTCAGCGATATCATCAGTGGAGGAGTCAGAGTCGGTTCTCTCAGAATCCGCTACAGACGTAGCGACCATAGAAACATTCACACCAGATGCCTCGACCACTGGAGCTTAAACTTCAGCAGCTGGATCAATTTGTTCCATGTCGAAGAACCCTTGTCCCCAAAGGCGGCTTCAAGATCGACCTGTTCTTCCGGAGCTGCAACAGGATCAACAGGCAGTGCGTGCTGTACCACAGGTGGTGGTTGAACCACAGGAGGTGGTTGAGGAACATTAGCCTGTTGCGGTGCCAGGTCGCGAAATTCATCTCCTGGAGGAGCAATATAAGCAGGATTCACCAAATAACCAAATAGTGCAGTGTGCCGCGGACGAATCTTGGGTTTGCTACGAGCACTTGACGACCTGCATTGCGCAAAGATTCTCTTACTTACACTCTCAACATAACGGATAGGACGTCGTTGAGGCAGCGTAGGGGCTTCATGATTCAAAATCATCTGTAAAAATATCGGGTACATTAAAAATCTTTCCCTGACGACCGCGCGTCTCTGACGATCAATTTCATAAAACACCATCTGACTAAAGCTGTATGGCTTGTTGTAAGTCATGGCTGTCATTGTAGATTGCATCGTTGCCCACATACCGTCTGTACCAGCTTTACGACCAGACATGCACACTATCATCACGTGCATCAGAAAACGCCACTGATCTAATAAAAACCCCTTTCTCCTTTGAGTGTCACCCAACGGACCCGAATAACCCATACGTAGAAACGCACCATCTCTGAATAGAGCCGAAAAATCTGTTGGATCATTTGTAGTTTCAACCCTGAACTGCAAAGCGACCCTTATTCGATCTGCAGAGAACTGTACCACCTGATTGTTCACTGTCGCGCGCATAACCGGAGGATCAACTCTACAGTCATATTCTACCATTCGCCAAAAGTCTTCAATATTTGGTAGAGAAATGGGAAGAGTAGTAGTGATGGCGTGAAAAATACGTGAGCGAACAAGGAAGGAGATGATCTCGCGATACTCGTCGATACCACTCGCATCCGGATCCAAAGTAATATACATGTTGTGACCCGGAAAGAACTGTCGGTTGTTGTCACCACCTTCGTCACCACCAGCACCACCAGCCCCTGCCACAGCAGCCATATCTGCACAACAAACGGTCTAAGTTAGAACATTGACATAGCAGATCATAACTTCGCCTGTTACAATGAGTGAAGTTATGATAACATCTAATGTGCAGGCGAAGTTAGCCATATGGCGAAGTTGAGTACAACTTCGCCTAACCCTAACTTCTCCTGAGAACAAACCAGACTAATTAAAAAAAATCTTGAGCATGCGAAGTTATACCTAGGGCGAAGTTGAGAACAACTTCGCCTAAACACTAACTTCGCCTTTAACTGAAACGGCGCAAACCCGATCGTTTTTTCAAGGTTTTGTTTGGTAATTTTTGAGAATGAAAACATGAAAAGATAGTTCTATCGATATCTAGAAGACTAAATGGGTTACAAACGCAGTAGAAACAGATAGTTTATCGGGTGTTTAAAGGGTTGCACAAACTATGTCACAAATCGGACCACAAAGGTATCTGATAAACACCATTAACATGAATTACAGGTTAAACCGATCCTACACACCTTTAACATGGACAAGAAACAGATAATAATGAGGTTCGATTCAAGGTATACGTTCGCCGAGGGTAGAAGTGAGTGGGTATAAGTTCGCCAAGAGTTTGATAGTTTGGAAAGTGTTTGACCAAGTTGACCCCTTATATAGGTTTGGAAATACATGGGCGAAGTTAAGGTTAACTTCGCCCCTGTGACAACTTCGCTGGTCAACTTCGCTGTGATAATAACTTCGCTTGAACCAACTTCTTAATAAACAACATCGCCTTAAATTAGATTAAGAGAAAGGAATCAAAACTAGTAACCAAGTGTTTATTAAAACGTACCAAGGTATAAAACATAAAATAAAGTAAAGATAATGAATTAAACTGGATCAAATTTCAATCTTGACGAGGACCTGCATGTTTTAGAAAAGATCCGAACAGAAATCATACTAATTAAGCGGCTGTCACATAGATCCATGTTCAGCGGTATTATGACATAAAAGAAACAGGTTGTAAGCAGGTATAAAACTTAGTATGGTTTTCATCGCTTCTGTGATACGGATTAGGTTCAATTAAGCTCAAACTTTAGATGGACATCACATGAGAGATTGTGATGCCTCCTATCTATTCTCAAAGCGTATTTGGCTTTCCCAAAGTCATCCCGAGTTGACTTCGACCCGTAGTGTCTGATTAAACAGTAAGCACACATCGATCTTTAGAGTCTTCTTCCCGTTCTCTTTCTTGCCTCTTTATTGAAATTTGAAACAACATAAGCTTCAGAATGCTTAACAACATATATGTTTTTTTTTTAATAAAGACATTAATACAGCTTCAAATTATAGACAACTGCAAGTCCGAATCTAGATCACTGCAGGTACTTGACACTATCTTCTCGGGAATCAGAACGCTCACGGGCTCGTGTATGACTGGGTAGTCACTTTTCTGCCTATCATTCGAAAAGATGTATATGGAGACATGCACAACTCAGAATGATTCTCCACATTAAATCGAGAAGATTTAGTTTGTATCACTTCTACTTTTAAGCACCATAGAAAGCTACCATAACATACAATGGCTGTTCTAGAGTCTTTTAGGCCTAATAACTTCACCAGTTAAGCACACAGAATTAGTTTATCTATCACTTTCCATTGTTGGATCAATTTTCTTTTAAACATTTTATTGAAACTTCTTATGAAGTTATAGACTTGAAAAATTATATCATCTCCCAAAAAAAAATTTTAATTCTATCACCCCGATCAAGTCAAAGTCTTCAGGTAAACGGCTATCCTGAAGATCTAATGGATCAGCTGGACCGACCACAAACGAGTATGTGTCCTTCTAACTAAGTATGAACGACTATTTTTCAGCGAAATAATAAAAACCCATCATAAACCGCCCCGGTCACTTTCAGTCATCTGGTTAATGGCTATCCTCAAATCTACTAGTAGAAGTAAGGACCAAACATATCCGAAGATGTGTCCTTCAAACTGAAGCAACCGACATAATTCTAAGCGATAGTGATGTTTTTAAAAAAAAAAATATAACGGAAAACAAGGTTACTCGGGATTGATCATCCCATTAAGCTTAACAAGATTTTGAAAACGGGATCGGTCAAACGCTTTAGTAAAAAGATCGGCGAAATTATCCAAAGAATCAACCTTTTCAAGCACAATTAATTTCTTCTCAAAACAATCCCGTATAAAATGATGACGAATGTCAATATGTTTAGTTTTGCTGTGTTTAACAGGATTGTTAGTTACTGAGATTGCAGCAGTGTTATCAATGCAAATAGGAGTTTGAGTGAAATTCAGACCATAATCGCGCAATTGCTATTGTATCCATAGAACCTGGGAGCCGCAGTTTGATGCTGCCATGTACTCTGCTTCGCAGGTGGAAATGGCTACTGAGGTCTGCTTCTTGCACTGCCACGACACCAATCTTCCTCCCAGAAACTGACATCCACCGATTGTTGACTTCCTGTTCTGATTGCAACCTCCATAGTCAGAATCTGTGTAAGCTACCAAATCCAGTTCTCCCCCTTTCGTATACCACAATCCCAACTTAGGCTTGCCTTTGAGATACTGCAATATTCTCTTCACTCCCTTCATGTGAGATTCCTTCGGGCTTGCCTAAAAACGAGCACAAAGACAAACTGCAAACATAATATCAGGTCCAGATGCAGTTAGATACATTAAAGAACCTATGATTGCTCGATATTGGGTGGGATCAACGTCTTCATCACTGTCAGAATCAGCACCCAGTTTGTGGTTGACGCAAATTGGAGTATCAAATGGGGTGCTATCGTCCATCTTGAAGCGTTTGAGCACATCATGGACATATTTTGTTTGATGAATAAACATCCCATCTTTCTTCTGATCTACCTGCAATCCCAAAAAAAAAGTTAATTCGCCCATGGCACTCATTTCAAACCTCTTTTTCATGACTGCTTCAAATTCCTGACACATGGCGACTTTTGATGCAGCAAAAATGATGTCGTCCACATAGACTTGAACTAGTAGATAGTCCCCCCTTTTCTCTTAACAAACAGCGTGCTATCGATCTTTCCACTTTCGAACCCATTCTCAAGCAAGTAATCGGACAAGGTTGCGTACCAGGCACGAGGGGCCTGATGTAGCCCATATAAAGCTTTACTCAGTTTGTACACATGATCAGGAAAATCTGGGTCAGGGAATCTCGGAGGTTGTTCAACGTACACCACCTCATCGACTTATCCATTAAGAAAGACACTTTTCACATCTAACTGGAACACTTTCATCTCTTTGTGTGCAGCAAATGCCAAAAATAGTCGAATTGCCTCCAATCTTGCCATAGGAGCAAACACTTCGTTGTAGTCGATTCCTTCTTGCTGATTAAACCCTTTTACTACCAGTCTTGCCTTGTTCCGTATGATTATCCCTTTTTCATCTCTCTTACATTTAAAAACCCACATTGTACCGATAGCATTTACATTCTGTGGTTTTTCAACTAATTTCCATACTTCCATCTTCTCAAAATGTGCTAATTCTTCTTGCATGGTTTCAACCCACGAGCTATCTTTTAGAGCCATTTGATAATTCTTCGTTCAATCTGGCTGATGAAGCAGGTGTACAAGCATTCGTTTATGATACCCGTGTCTTTAATGCTTGCGTAAACACATGTGTGTTCATCCAAACTTCTTCTTGTTTGAACACCGTCAGACAGATTACCTATTACGTTCTCCAAAGGGTGATTTTTGGGAATTCCAGTAGTCTGAACCGGACCGACTTCCAGATTGTTTTCTAAATTTGAAGAGAGTTCATCAGTGTGTGATTGATGTTGAGTGTGAAATGGATTGAAGATTTAATCTTCAGTAGAGGCAGCAGGAGTATCAACAGCACTTGACGAGGTAGGTTGACTTTCATCGTATTGCGGACGTTGCACAATATTTTCCTCCTCGTCATACAGAATCTGTGAAGCAAGTTTCTCATCAACTTCTGCAAAATCCAAGTAAGGCACATTAAAAGATTTGAATAGTTTATCATAGTCGAAAACTTCAGCGGGTCCCATGCTAGGCCTTGGTGATTTGTAACTCGTAATGTCAGTGTTACATACCACCTCAACCTTGATGTTCGATAAATTAAAGACTCTTTCGTAGGGTGTCCCAACAACATATCCGACTAAAATACCTTCGTCGGCTATCTCACCAAATTTTGAGTTTGTCTTTAATATCGAACATGGGGACCCGAAAGGTTCGAGACCATTCAAGTTTGGCTTTCTACCATGCATAAGTTCATAACAAGTTTTATTTAATCTTTTAACAGTTAAAACATGATTAAGGATATAACAGGTTGTGTCAACAGCTTCAGCCCAGAACACCACGGGAAGTTTAGCATCTGCCAGCATGGTTCTGGCTACTTCGATTAGCGTTCTATTCTTCCTCTCAGCTACCCCATTTTGTTGCGGAGTATACGGGGCGCTGTACTGATGTTCTATCCCTTTCTGTAAGCAGAACATCTCCATCTGATAGTTCTTGAACTCTGTTCCATTATCACTCCTGATGTACTTAACCTTTCTCCCAACAATATTTTCAACCTTGGTAATCAAGTTAGTTACCAACTGAACTGTCTCATCTTTTGCCTTCAAAAAGTATACCCAAGAGTATCGAGAGTAATCATCGGTTACAACCAAGCAGTATGACGTTCCACCTAGACTCTTTACATTCACGGGACCAAAGAGATCCATATGAAGTAGGTCTAGGGTACTGACAATTGAGTTAACCTTCTTGGAGTGATGAGGTTTTTTTGTGTTGCTTTCCTTTCTTGCACGACAAGCATTGATCTTCAAAGTTAAAATTCTTCAAGGGAACTCCAAGCACCAGCCCATTCTTGACAATGTAATTCATTTTGCGAAGATGTACATGTCCCATTCTTCGATGCCATAACTCTGACTCCGACTCAGTTTCCTTTGACAGAAGACATGACTCTTCTGTTGTCATCTCAGTTGACCTCATATCCATCACATACGTGTTCTTTTCTCTTGGAGCTTTCATCACCACCCAGGCCTCTGGTATCTTGAAACCAGGATAGAGAACAATTGCCTCATTTTTAGTAAAATGCACCGTGTATTCTTTGTCACAAATCTGAGACACACTCAATAAGTTATGCTTCAACTCTTCCACAAAATTCACCTTCTCTAACTTCATTCTTCCATTAGTCACAGTTCCAATACCACTGATTCTACCTCCACTCTCTCCAGCGAAACTAACCCTTCCTCCTTGAACAGATTTCCAGTCACGTAACAATTTCTTGTTACCAGTCATGTGCCGGGAACAGCCACTGTCAACAACCCACATATTGTTTACAGCCCTGTTTGACTGTTCCTGCACAATTGAAGAAATAGATTAAAATCTGGGAACCCAAGACCTACTGGTCTTGGGTCGATTAAATCTGTTGACCGGCCAGTACTTTGGTTGCCCAAAGTCAGTTTGAGAATGGTTTCTGTAAGTTCTGAAAGGAAACCTTCTAGAGGACTGGCTTTGAGGCCATCCAAACCTTAGTGAATTAACTGAATTATAATGGTTGGTTTGGTAGTTAACTGGGAAAAAATGAGACTGATTTCTTTGAAACCTTGGATTAGTCCAATGTCTGAAATTTGATGTGTTCGCATTCTTACCAGTATCATAATTAGTATTCGTTTTATTCCCAGTTTTCGGAGGCCTCATACCTCTAAATTTTCTCTGTTTTAGAGGACAATCAGCAATAAGGTGTCCTACTTTGTTGCATCTGAAACAACTTCTGTTTTGAACTTTCGTCTCAATAGTTGTTGCAGATGTCGAGGTTGCATTACTACCCGTTTGTCTAACATATGGTGGGACGAACGGATTTAGGGAGGAATTCTTTTCATCGGGCTTATATTCTTCCCCACGTTTTAGTAACACTACCTCTTCTTTTATCTCACCCGATTCGGATGACTTGTCCGAATTTGATGAGACAGAGCTAGGGACAGAGATCGCAACGTTAGAACCTGACTTACTCGTCTCGCTCTTATTAACTTCAGTTTCTTTTGTAGAAATTTTGATTGGAATTGTCTAACTAATCTCACCATTCGCAGATTGCTGATTACTAGGATTATATGTATAGTTATTGTTATACGGTGGTGGAACTTCAGAAAATCCAATTCCCCCTTTGTTAATTGGGGAACGTTGACACTTATGATGTGATCTAGCATTGCTAAAGAATTTCTAAATTGTTCAATTTTTCTTTTTAGTTCCACCACTTTTACCTGGTAATCAGCTATCTGTTTATCTTTTTCAGCAATTAGTTTGGTTTTTTCTTCTAACACTTCATAACTACGATCAATTACTTGTATTTTTTCAGCTAGACTGGCTTTAAGACTTCTGATATCCTTTTCACTAGCTTTTATTTTTACCGAATAACTGTTTTCTCTAGTTTTAGTATAGTGATGATCTTCTTTTAACGTTTTAAATTGTGTGTCCAAACTAACAAACTGATCAGTTATTGTTTTCAATTGTTCAGACAGATTTTCACATTTTACACAATGAAGTTCAGAACTTACCTCAGAGAGCTGATCGTTCACTTCTGCCATATATGCTTGATTTTCTCCAGTCTCCCTCTCACTTCCTCCAGTTTCGATGTTTACCAAATTAGCCTGTTCGAGCACTTCCTCAACTTGTATATTCCAGTTGTATCCACCATTCTGTCTAGATACCATAGCCCTATTCTCACTACTTCCCCCATTCTGTTGTGCAGGCCTGTTCTGACTTCGTTCGACTCTCTCATTTGTACATTCCTTAGCAAAGTGACCATTTTGTTGACAGTTGTAACATCGAACCTTTAATTTATCAAACCCTGGTCTTTCTCCAACGAACTTTCTATCCGTTTTCTTCATGAATCTCTTTACCCTTCTCACTATCATTGCTATCTGCCACTGCAGGTCCATCTCTTCCAAATCATCAGCATCAATCTGATCATAGTCTTCATCCAAAGTTGCAGGGTCGACAATTTTACCTTTGATGTAGTTCTCATAAGATGCAATGAAGGATGCATATAAAGGAAACTGCTGTTCAGCTGATTTAACACTCATGGGCATCTGTGAGTAGTTGTAGCTTGGAACATTTAACGAGAAATTTCCAGTTGTGGCTTGAGGTTTTGAAGGATTACTACCTCCAGCTACGAAACATACGTCGCCATCCATATTGAGAATCACATGACCATCACGAGTTGAGTTTGAGTTTGATTCTCCCTTTGAGTAGTAGGCAGAGGATTCTGATTTTGAACTTGAGCTTGGAGTGACTTTCGCACCATACATTCCCGGATCCTGAACCTGATCAGTTGGTGTCTCCTTCCGAACCATGTTAAGTTCAAAATTTCGTAACTTATTGACCGCTGTTTCCAAATCAATGTTGGCGAAGTCCTTATCTTCTCTCATCAGAACAGTGTACATTTCCCATTTCGGTGGAAGAGCATCAAGAATTTTCTCTACTATCTCTTCTTCCTTGTATTCAATGGCGTAATTACTAAGTTCGGTCATCAGGTGATAATATCTTGTGATGATATCGTCAAGTGATTCATTTTTCAAATACTTGAATACAGAGAATTGGGTTTTTTAGCAGCTTTGTCTTGGAAGCACGTATCCCTGCATTACCTTCATATCTATTTTCTAGTGCTTCCCATAGCTCTCTAGCAGTTTTGTACTTCTTGAAGGTATGAAGAATCTCTTGTGGAAGAGCCATTGTTATTGCTACATGAGCTTTACTCTCTGCCTCATACATTTTCTTTTCCTCCTCTTCCATCTTACTGTACTTCTTAATTTGTTCACGACCTTCAAACAAGGTTGTTGGTGGAATGTATCCGTCTTGAATGCAAACCCACATCTTAGCATCTTGATACCTCACATACTGTTCAAACCGATATTTCCATGCAACGAAATCGGTACCCTTAAGCATTTTTGGAGCTTTAGTTGCTGAACCGGCTTCAACCTCCATTTTTAACAGTTCTGTAATGTTTATTGAATTCATAGTTGAAAGAAACACAACTCGAAATACAAAGAAAGTATTTATTTTTTTTTAATCAATGATCAGATAGTGAAGTTATTATAACTTCGCCTATGACAACTTCGCTTGTGCTTATCTTCGCTTGGACTTAACTTCGCTTGGACTTAACTACGCTTGAACCTTAACTTCGCTGCTTCCTAACTTCGCTTGTACTCAACTTCGCTTGTTCTTAACTTCGCCTTCACTATAACTTCGCTTAAACCTTATAAGTTCGCTTAAACCCTACTTAAGATGACGGCAACTTCGCCTGATGAACACGAGGTTTTGCAGGTTTTAATTGGATGTATTGCGAGGTATGCGAAGGTGTTTTGGGGTATATTTGATGGTGGGAGATGGGCAAGACACAAAACCTAGGTATTTCAACGTAAACTCGTTCCGCGAATAGTCAAACAGAACGATCTTTACACCCGTGTGATAATCCCGAACCACACAATCACGAGCAAATGCTCTGATACCAATTGTAGGTTCCCAGCCGGATCTACACAGAAGTATCTCGTAACACGAGGGTGCGGAATCCCCACGTAATACGACGAGCGTAAGATAGATAATACGTTGAACCGATAAACAAATACACGTCACAATACTAATAAACACGATTGTATTGCAACACTTCAACACGTGATATCAATAATCACCCATACACGTTCGGGAAAAAACCTTAACCAAAATAAGCCGAAGTGAGGTTTAAATAAACCTCGACAACTTCGCCTAACATACTAGGCGAAGTTGTCATAACTTCGCTTATTCAAGTTCGCCTACATCCCAGGCGAACTTGTGTAAAACAATATTCAAAACCAAAACAAACAATCTAACACGATTACAGACACATACAAAACACGAGATACTGAACTACTGACATTATGCACCAACACACGGGGCCGTGCCTCACTCTCCATATTGCCTATAAATAGTGGCTCTTGTGTCATTTGAAGAGTGTGCCTTGAAAAGAATTCTCTCCGGTTTTCACTTATAAAAACACACACTAAGACTCACTTTGAAGATCTAGTGAAGAGTTTGAAGGTTTGGAGGTCATCACCACTAATCATCATCATCAACCATCATTACCATCATTAAGAAGAATGATTCATCTACATTTGGTTAGATTGTTCCAAGTTTAATCATGTATTTGTTATTATCAATGATCTTAATGTTTATCACTATGCTCATTATAAGCTAAACTCCTTTTACCATCTAAAATCTATGAAGAAGCTTTGTTTTACTTGATAATTAACCAAGACATGTGATGTAGTCTAGTAAAGTACATGGTTATATTACAATTATCTTTTGATAAGAAATGTTTCACCATCTTAAATCACTAAATCAAAGTTGGTGGTTATCAATATCTTTGGCAATCGTTCATGATTGATTCATGTTCTTGAAAGATAGAAATACTTTGATACATTATCGAAACATGGATCCTTATATTGTACTTAGAAATGATGAGATATAAGTTATGGTGTATTTTTCTAAACCTTGGTAATCCGAAAATGGCTTTGCTTAGGATATCAAATTAGTTAAAGAAACCATATGTTAACGAAATGTGTAATTATAACTTACATAAATCAACCAAGGGGAGGTTGTGTGATGAACTACAATCACCCGAAGTTGTTAGAATTGGTATTTGAGAAATCGAAGTCAATACTAATCTTTCTACTTTACGAAACTACTTGTCAACTCAAATCGACATCATTGAGATGGTATGACATTAGGAAATGGTGGACTTTAAAATGCGCATACAATCTCCTTAGTGCCGAAGATGCTCACTTAAGGTTCAAGGAGCTATCTATCATATATTGCTACGGCAAGTTTATCACATGTCTACATATTAATTATCAATGCTAAAATGGAGTGGATTCTTGATCTTAGATGGTAACCTTCGCATAATTGAACAACTCGTTTAGAATCTCTTTTCTCGGTCACCTATATATTATATATATAAGTATTTATATTTTATAAAAAAGGTAAAAATCAACCCCAAAATGATTAAAACCTCCGATTGAAGTAAAACAACGATTTATTATTAGAAACCTTTGTATCCACGAATCGATACTTGGTTCTTACCAATACTATTCTACATATACGATAGGTACACTTGCCTATTTTGTGTGTGTTTAGTCTTTGTAGAAATCACTTTTATAAATTTAAAACATGATCTTATGCAAAAGCTAAATATCCAACCTTTCATATTTATACAAGCTACGAGCACGCACATTACCGCCCATGCTCAAAGACTAAGGAAATGTATTCCATAAAGTTACAAAGATCCTTGTATGGACTGAAACAATCTGGAAGGATGTGGTACAATCGTTTGAGTGATTATTTGATAAGAAAATGATACATATAATCTTATTTTTCCATGAGTCTTCATTAAGAAGACAAGATCTAGATATGTGATCATAGATGTGTATGTTGATGATCTAAATTTAATTGGGACACAAAAAGAAATTACTAAAGCAATTGCTCTTTTAAATAACAAATTTGAAATGAAACACCTTCGAAAAACCAAATAATGTCTTGGTTTACAAAATTGAGCATATGCATAATGGGATAATTGTTCATCAGTCAACTTATACTGACAAACTCTTAAAGCGTTTCAATATGGGCAAAGCAAATCCTTTAAGCACCCCGATAGTTGTTAGATCACTCAATGTTGACAATGATCCATTTCATCCTTGCGAAGATAATGAAGAGATTCTTGGTCCAGAAGTACCATACCTTAGTGCAATTGGACACTTATGTATCTTACTAACTGTACAAGACCTGACATTTCTTTTGCAATAAATTTATTGGCAAGATTCAGTTATCCCCTACTAAAAGACATTGGAATGACATTAAACATATTTTTTGGTAGATAAAATGAACTGTTGATTTAGCTTTATTTTATCTTAACGATTCAAAAGAAGTGTTGGTTATGCAGATGCGGGTTATTTATCAGATCCTCATAAGGCAAGATCTCAAACCGGGTACGTGTTTAAGAATGGTGGAACTGCAGTTTCATGGCGCTTTCAGAAACAAACACTTGTTGCAACATCCTCAAATCATGTTGAAGTCATTGCGCTACATGAAGCTTCTAGAGAATGTGTTTGATTAAATATATGACACAACTCATAGTAACTTCTTGTGGAATATAGAAGGATGGAAGTCCAACTCCAATCTACGAAGACAATGCAGGTTGTGTCTCATAGATGAAAGAAGGGTATTATAACCGATCGAACAAAACATATACCTCCAAGATTCTTTTCATATACTCAAGACCATATTAAAGATAAACAAGTTGAAATAAAATATGTCCAATCTAGCAACAATTCAACTGATCTTTTCACAAAGGCACTCCCTACAACGACTTTCAGGAAACATGTTCATGATATTGGCATGCGACATGTACAGACAATGTAATGACCTACAACTTGAGGGGGAGTTATATACTGCACTCTTTTTCCCTTAGCTAAAGTTTTTACCATTGGGTTTTATTTAGCAAGGTTTTTAATGAGGCGGCGGTACTTCAAGGCCCCGAAGTTTTTGAAAAATTTCCTTCAATGGGGGGTGTTATAAAATATCAAGATTCATTGGATGGCCATTTTATTCAAAACCTAAGGACGGAAATTATTACCTAGTTGTCTCCTAAATAGTTACCTTTCATATGATGTTACATACATATATGTAGGTTGGTTGTATTTATGTCTTAATTACACATTCAAACCAACCTACAAACATATAAATGTACCGAGCCACATTCAAACCTATGTACCTACACATATACATATGCACCTACACAACGCACCTACACATAAGAAAGAGAGTGAAATTAAGGATTAATGGAGTTACACCTTCACTTCTCGCTGTAAAGAAACTTCTGAAATGATCCAATACCTATATAAATATATATATATATATATAGGATTAGGATCATGTGAGAACTATTTTGAAATTGAGAACTTTGAGAACCATTTTAGACCACAAAAAACACTCTTCTTAACAAAAAAATAAAATAAAATTATAAAGCACAAAAAAATTCAAAAGTAAAAAAAAAGCCAAAATTTTTTATTTTTGATCCCGGTTTTATAAAAAAATTGAAAAAAAATATATCGGTTTAACAAAATTATGCACATATGTTTAATACTTATTTTTAAAATTTTATACACGTTTTTATACACATATGTACAATTTAAGGTAAATGATAATGTACATATGTGTACATTACGTTACTAGAGATTAAATGAAACTATACACATGTATATAACAAAGTTGTTTTTTTTTTTTGTTTTTTTTTTGTGAAACCAGAATAAAATATAAGAATTTTGGTTTTTTTACTTTTTAAAAATTTTTGTTTGTTTTTGTTTTATGATTTTTTTAAATATTTTTTTAGAGTTTTTTTGTGGCTCAAAATGGTTCTCAATTTTCAAAGAGTTCTCTTAGGGTATATAGGATTAGGATCATGTGAGAACTGTATTGAAATTTAGAACTTTGAGAATCATTTTAGACCACAAAAACACTCTTTTTAACAAAAAAAATAAAAAAAATATAAAACAAAAAAAAACTCAAAAATAAAAAAAGTAAAAAAAACCAAAAAATTTTATTTTTCATCCCGATTTTATAAAAAAATTGAAAAAGAAATATCGGCTTAACAAAATTATACATATGTATAATACTTATTTTTTAAATTGTATACATGTTTTTTATACACATATGTACAATTTAAGGTATATGATAATGTAAATATGTGTACATTACGTAACTAGAGATTAAATGAAATTTTACACATGTGTATAATACGAAGTTTTTTTTAATTTTTTTATTATTTTATGAAACCGGAATGAAATATAAGAATTTTGGTTTTTTTACTTTTTTAAAATTTTTGCTATTTTTTGTTTTATGATTATTTTAAATATTTTTAGAGGTTTTTTTAATGGTTCAAAATGGTTCTCAAAATTCTCAATTTTCAAATGGTTCTCTTAGGATTTTACCCTATATATATATATATAATGTATTTTTAGTTAAGAATAATCATTTAAAGCAAATATCTTTTATATAATGTTTCCAAAATTTATAAATATTTATTTAATTATTTTACTTATAATTATAATTTTATATAATTAAAATATGTTATTTTCTATAAACCTTTGATAAATAAAGTGATCATTAAAGTAATGATAAATTTAAGTAATATTTAACCTTCGTAAGAACATGCCCGATCATAAAATCCCGAATCTCTATTTAGTTTTAGACTCTATATTCAATTCGTATTTATTCCACAACTATTGTTACTTAGGATTTCTCATCGATAACTTCTGAAGAGCGTAACTCTTGTTTACTATCGTTCTTACTGCATTTGTTTATCTCTTGCTTAATTGCTAAGGTGAGTATTTCACACACCTCTTTTTACTCATTTTTACAGCTTTGGGGACATATGCATTCGTAGATAGTTTTATATTATACAGTACTCAATCGCAACTGTTTATCCTTGTGTGTACGTTAGTTTTTGCCTAACTTGCTATTTGCTTACTTGTTTTATTTGAACGCATTTTGGTGAAGTTCCTCATTATAGTATTATCATACGACTATCTTCGGCAACCGATGTCCATTTTTATGGCAACGATTAGTCCTTGCTTGGTAACCAATGTTCATTTATATGGAATTAGTTGAGCCCTTTCTTTATAGTTTAATTGATTGTGTATGTGATATGGCTTAACTGCTTATCTCACAGGAACAGTTTGCATCCTTCTTTATTTATTATATAATATTATTGTAGTGTCTTACACTGGTGTTTACTCACTCAACGTGTATTGTTGACAAACCTTTCTATTTTATACGCATATGCAGGTTATTGTTGGAACTAGTTGCAAGATTTGGTGAAGACTTAGTGAAGAATTTAAGTTAGAAAACTTTTAAACAATATCATTTGTGATATAAATTGTATTGTTGTATGATTATGGATTTTGTAGTTTGTACTTGAATTATTTGAATCATTTAAATGAATTAAATAGATATTGTCACTTTTAAATATTGCATGATAGTACCTTGAGAGTTGTAAGCAATCAGCTCACGCCCCGGCATTTCCACTGTAGGTTGGGGTGTGACAGATTGGTATCAGAGCCAAAGTTTTAAGATAGGTCGTAAGTGGTGACTTAGTAACATGCTTAGGAGCCTCATACATGCTTATCTGTTTGCCTTAGGTGTTCAAATTAATTGTTTACATCTTTCTTAGATAATTAATTATTTATTATTTATTACTGTATTGTTATGCACAGACACAATTCCGAGGCTATGCCTCAACCTTCAAAGAAAATTGTTCATAAATATCCCGCCAAACTTAAGAAAATTCTAACTTCGACTGGCGATCTAGGAATCTCTCATTTAACTATAGCCTTTATTTCCACATGATCTACTTGAATACCACTTGTGTTAACAACGTGACCCATAAATTTCACTCCGTGAAGCCAAAACTCACATTTTGAGATTTTAGCGTACAAACTCTCATTTCTTAAACCTGAAATAGTATCCTAAGTTGATCTTTATGCTCTTTTTTTTATTTTGAATAAATAAGAATATTATATATGAATACAAAACCATTATATTTAAATACAATGTGCATATTTGATTCATAATATCCATGAATGCTTCCTGAGCTTTAGTGAGTCTAAAGGGCATGACAGTGAAATCGTAATGTTTGAATTTCTTTTTGAAAGCTATCATAGGAATATATTATTCTTGCATTTTTAACTTATGATAGTCTGAACAAAGGTTGATCTTCTAAAAGTAACTCGCTCTTTGTAATTGATCAAATAGATCATCGATCCTTGGGAGAGAATATCCGTTCTTGATTGTTACTTTGTTCTTTTCATGGTAATCGATGAACATCCTTATTGATCCACCTTTTTTTTCACAAATAAGATAAGAGCTCCGGAGGTTGAAGACTTCTGTCATATGAATCCTTTCTCTAAAAGTACGTCTAGCTGTTTCTTTAGTTCTTTCATCTCGGTCGAAGCTACTATGTACGAGGATCTAGCAATCCACGTTGTCCCTAACAACATATTTATCTTGAATGCTATTTCACGCTCAAACGGTATTCCAGAAAATATATTTGGAAATACGTCTGAAAATTCTAATACAACTGGTATATTTTTTGTTTTTCTTTTCTTATGTTCTTCACGCATGCCATAAATGGTAAGCATAAGGTATCTTTTAGCTTTAATCATGGAGATTGCACTAATGTGGCCAACGTCATTATCTCCTGCTATATGCATTGTTGGGCCCTCAAGTAGATACTTGCGCAAGAGGCTACTAAGGTGGATGCATGAGCACATAGGGTTAGACAGAAAAAGAAACGAGGTTTTTTTGGGGAGAAATTAGGGATGACTAGTATATCAAATAAGACAGGGGAAGATGTGCGAAAATCTATATATAAATATTAATAACTAATTCTCGCAATTCAACGGTAAGTCTTAAATTTATAAAACCAAACAAACCTAACTAAGTTCCACACAAACGACAAGTGTACCGGTCGCGTAACAGCACAGTCTAATGGAAGTCCGGATATCGAACACAAAGACACGTGAGATCAGCTCAGATATTTAACCCTAATCTAAGTCCTGCCTAAATAATATATTTATTTATTTTAATTATTTAAACTAACTAAACTTAACTAACTTAACTTAACGTACCTAACGAACTTAACGGGAAAACTTAACGTAACTAACGATACTACGAAAACGAATCACCTAGGTAAGATGAGTTAACGGTTGTAAGATGACACGGGTGCTAACATGTGGTTGAAACCATGAGTTCTAAAGATGGGCTAACATAGGTGAGGTCAAGGCAACTGGGTCCATACGGTCAATTTGACTAGAAAACCCTAACAACGTCTAGATAGCTTTTAATACATGGTTGTTTATCTACGTACCCTAATAACTTATCACTTGGTCTATGTCTAAGTTACAGATCTCACTAAGGCTCGAGCTAATTACAAACCTAGGAGAAGAGGGGTAATTCAACACTAAGGATAAAACAACTCAACTTACAAACTAACCTAGTCAACAACTGAAAAACCGCACGTGGTCTCGCAACGACTAACCAAATCAAAAAAACCAGCAAGATAAACCGACACCCAAGGTTTTGGTCTAACTCAAAGGTGGTGAACCTACTGGCTTTAATGATCTAAGAAACACAAATCCTAATGGTATGCCTACCACAATCAAACAACACACAAAGTATTAACCGAAACATGCAATTAACGCCTACACGAAAGAAATTCATGAAATAATCAACCACATGGGGCACATTTGACTTGAGATACATCTATGTAACTGGTTAAACATGGAATAGTATCAAAAAATATGAACTTTACATTAGATAAACAATCAACTACTTGTTAAGCACCCTAAACGAGTTAATTTAAACCGTTAAACGTCAAACCTAGGTGATTCAAACAAGTCTAGCCAACCATAATGAATTAACAGCAGATAATAATTATAATTATGCTCAAGGTATCAGTTACAAACTGATTGGAACTTGTTTCAAAGTCTAAAACTCAAAAACGAACTCACAAACGTTAAAATAAGCAAAACCGACAACCGGTTGATGAAACTCTAATTCGACAACTCCTCATTCTTGGTATTTCGTCTGGAACAGGTCTTTGATGGCTGGGGAGGTCTCTCCTAAAACAGATGTGGTGGCTGGAAATATGAGTAAAAATTTGTTCATGGGGTTTATTTTCCTTAAATATATCTTTAAACTTGCTTAACAAGTCAAAACTAGGTCAAAACCCAAGCCCACAAGCCCACTAAAGGACAATATAGTCGGGCTGCTTGATTTTGGGCAGCATTTTGGAGATGGGGGCACCGCGTAGCGCTACATTGGACCCCCACCTTGGTCGTGTGGAGCGGCCAAGGCCCTTTCCGTCCGTTTCTTCGTTTTCCAGCTTGTTAAAACTCGTATAAGCATTCCGTCTTCGATACAATCTTCGTTAAATTTCGTTTCTTCTTCTTAGTTCTCGTTTTCCATGCACTTCAACCATGGTACCTACATCAATCAACAATATGCAACTGTACGCATGAAACGATGGATAATCGTTAAAAGTTAAACGAAAAGACTCCACCTAACACCAACAAAAAGTAGGGCAAGTCATCAGGTATCGAAGAATCGGCGAACAACCGTAACGTTTGGACCTTCTTCAATCCAATTTGAGCGTCGCGTCGCTTACTTAGCTTGAGTGATTGCTCGCTATCTGGCTGGAAAGGTGGTCCGCCTAATTGACACCAACGAGTAAAATCTCCTTGTGCTTCAGGACCCCACAAGCAAGGTAAGTAGGCCCTTGCGAGCGGCCCAGATGTACCTTTTAGCCGCGAAGCTTTGTTTCACCTAATACGGAAAGAGAACAATAGTCATGGGCGCTGTGAACTGTAATTGTGAAAAGGTTGGAAGATCTGGCTCGCCGGATGTATCACTTATCTCGCTCCTCGTAAAACAAGTGCAATGTTACTAATGTTATATTCTTTTTAATATATTATTTATATAATACATTTTACTTTTTCATTATTTTTTATTGTTTATACTTATTTATTATTATTGGTGTTTTGATGATCTTTGAAGTTCTTGTGTAGGTTTTTTCTTATGTCCATGTCATATAGGTTTTTTTTTATGAAGTTGGATGTCTTTATGGAAGCAACATCTTTATTCTTCAAGATGGATGTATAGTCTGTTAGCATCTCATCCTTCCCAAACTTTGTTTATGGCCTTGCTATTGGTATGACTTTTGACCATGTATGGTTGGTGTTGTATCTGGATTGTCTTTCTATCTTATGCTCACAGTTAACTAGTTTTGTAATCACATATGATATTGCGCTTTGTTATTGGATAACTAATTCATACCTAGAACTATAACAAAACCAACCGGTGTTATTGGTAACTAATCTTTTCTTTTTCTTAGACAATAACTTCAACCTTATCAGTAAAATTTTAAGTTGGAGCTACGATTATTATAAAAAAAATAATGTCACGGTATTGACCAATGATTGCTAATCCCTCATTTAACTCCCACAGTTTTGTAGAATGAAAAAAGAACACGTATAGTGAAGATTATTGGAAAAGTGAATAGTTAAAATGGTATTTATTAAAGCTTAACGTGCTCTTCTTGTTTTAAGTTTTCGTCTTTTCAATTGTTCATGGTTCTGAAGGTAAAATTCGCATTACTGCATGATACATGTTGTGTTCTTTTTAGGCGGATCCATGTCATGGGAGCCCCTGCAACACCGCATGGGCCGCCATGGTGTGAATGGTATAGCACCCAAACCTACTGATATTTCTACACTAAACATTATTATCTTCAGGCAAGGGCGGAACATTGAAGGGGCAGGGAGGGGTTGTGCCTCCTGTGTTTGGGCTTAGAAGTACCTTATAGATTCATACATCAAACACAACGCTAGATGGAAGGTTAAAGGAGGTAATGGTAGATCACCTTCCTTTTGGATGAATGAAGTCTGATTGCTATCAACAATACTACATAGGATAATTACATATTTGGTTATGCATATATGTTTAAAACTAATATTATTACATACATACATTGTCTACTTTATATCTTTTAGGTTTTAACTAAAAAATAATTTTGATTATGTATTATTATAAGGGCCAGTTTTTTAGTACTTGTGTGAGACATTTGAAATTCCAGAGACATGTCTGATCCAACAAGCAAACTATCGTTATGAAGACTTAACGATATACACAACTTAATAGTTGGGTTTCATGTTCATGGGTCACGCGCACAAACTGACTGAGGAATCCTCTCGAATTCTGATCCCCCAATATAAATGCTCAAGTTCCGTCATTGTGGCAAACATTATCTTCTATGCATTCTTGATGATTATTTACAAAAGTTGTCACATGTGAGCTTATAAAGAAAAAAATTAAGAATATTTATGAGTTCTCATCTTGTAATTAATTTGCAGGTCAAATTCATTAAACTTACCCATTTAAAGAAAACGGCTTGAAACCATTTAAGTAAAAGTTTTGAAAAATTTTCGTAACGTGGTGAGGATGTTACAATTTATTTATTTATTTAAGGCATTGACCAAAACAACGGCCACACTCGCCTAATATGGCGCTAATCGCCTCCTCCTCTGTAAACTCAAACAGCATGTGTCTGTATGTACTATACAATACATAACACATATTCACATAACAGTCTCTTTGTTATTAGCTATGAAGCACGCACATCGAGTAATGGATGCAAATGCACAAGATCATCAGCAAAACCAGATCCATCATTCGCAGTCTTCGGGTTATTCGTTCTTCATGCCGATTCCAGGTATGTGATCACTGATCGTGTTGTGTTACTTTCATATATGTATCGAATATAGACAAATAATGTTATGATATGCATGTGAATACTGATCGATATCATGTATCATGTATGTGAAATATTGCTGAATATTATTATTAGTTGCAGCAGGATTAATTCCGAACAATAATTTCCGCTTAGGGCGAGATATGAATCGAGGACGATTTGAAATGCAAGAGTCGAATATTCGGAGGGAACTGGAGAAGCAACACATTAGAGAGGAGATAATTGCTGAGGAGATGGCCAGAAGGCGTGTTTTGGAGGCTGAGGTGCGGAATGAGTTGATGATGGAGCGCGAGATGGCGATGAGGTGTAGCAACAATATGTCCCAGGCCAATGGGAAACCGATTGGACTAGAGGAGAAGCTTGTGATGTTAATTGATGACAAGTATGGGCGTGGTGGTCGGCTCGCTGAAGTTAGGGGGTTTTCGGGTTCTCCATTGCAAGTGTTAGGCGAGATTACAGCGGTCCGTACCACGCCTGCCCCGGGGGACAACAAAAAGGAGGTTATATCAGTTGTATGTATTTCATTATTTGTTTCACATATCAAGTCTGCAATTTGCATTACTCAAATCTGTTTTATCAATTGACTAACCGTCTATCCATAATATATCTTGATCTGATGTGCATAATATGTCTTGTATGGTGATCGCGTTAACTCACTGATCACCTTCTTATTATAGGGTAAACCCTACTGCGAGACTCTATCTGGAACAAAGAGGAAATCAACACCACCGGTTTCTGAGGTAATTGTGTATGTGAGTATTTGTTTTCTGTGTATATTTATGTATCATCAGTCGCAGTTCATTATTTGTCTCACATACTAGCTCTGCAAATTGCACTACTCAAAAGGGAAAATCAAATAAAATTAGACATTTGACCTCTACTTTTATCAAAATAGACATTGACTTTTAACCTTTTCGAAAATACACATCACAAAAGCAACAAATAAAAAATCACCACATAACTGGCAAAAAAAAAAAAATAGAAATGTACAATGTGTCTGCAAAACAAACCAATCAAATAATCAATTGGTTCACGTGTAAACAGCAAGGTTAGAAATCATCAGCTAAGATTCAGTGGTTGCTTTACACGTATAATGCTATTATTGGTTTATTTTGGGGACCCATCGTATTTTTTAAAGATTTTTGTGGCGGTTAAATTTCAGTCTTCTTAGCCATTCGTGCTTATTTGACGTTGTGTGATTGGTTGGTTCTGGATATGCTTAGTTTATGAACGCTAAAAGTCACTGCTTATTTTTGTATAATTTTTGGTCAAAATGGCTAATTTTTTGTGATTATCCCTACTCAAATCCATTTCAGATTTTCTGCCATTTTTGAAGAAAGATAGTATCATGATTTGCTTCGAGTCAGATACATACATATCACAATTTGACTTGTATTTTCTTATGATAATGATTCACTTATGCATTGCTTTCATATCCTAGATTATTATGTCACTTGTTAATCTGTCTGACTTTTAAATCTTATTAGTAAGAGCATGAGATTCTGTTTTATCAGTTGAGTAGTTGACTAACCATATTTTCATTATACAGTTGACTTTTATCGATTAACTAACTGTATATCCGTAATATAGCCTGATCTGATGTGATCAATTATGCGAATAACTTGTCTTGTATTTTGATCATGGTAATACATTGATCGTGTTCTTATTATAGAGTAAGCCCAATGGCAAGACTCTATCCAGAACTAAGAGGAAGTCAACACCAGCAGTTTCCGAAGGTTCAATCCAGTCCGGTTCAGACAGGTCAAAGAAGAGAGTCAAAGAGGAATGGACTTGTGCAGTATGTCAGATTAGCACCACAAGTGAACAAGGGTTAACCCAACACATTCAAGGAAAGAAGCACCAGACTAAAGAAGCAGTTTTAGTGGCTCAAAGAAGTGGTGCCAACTTTGGTCTGGGGGTTACACCAATAAACCGATCATCAAACCACCACAGCTTGCTTTAACAACCGTCACTGTGAGCTCCAACGAAACAAATGATGTGACCAAGAAAGATATGCAACTTGCTTTAACAGTGATCAAACCAAGCTCAACTGAACTAAACAAACCATCAAACTCATCTAGCCCGAATGATATAAAGAGTGGTAAAAACAAGAAAGATAAGTATAAGTTTTGGTGTGAAATGTGTCAAGTAGGAGCGTTCTCCGAGGCGGTGATGAATGATCACGAAGAAGGTAAGAAGCATTCGGCTAACTTTTATCGGAAGCGTAAAGTTGACTTGGAAGCTTCTGCAACTAAAAACACCTGTGACACCAAATCAAACAAGGCAGTGGAACATGCATGTTGCTGAAGAAAGAAAGAAATGAAACTAACTAACTAAACTGGGTTTGGTTTCTGTTAGATGTTTTTATTGTAGAATTTGGGATCAAGAGATTCAGCCAAAAGCCTTCAATTTTCTGATCATATGATGAAGGATACAAACTGCTGAACATTTATTATTTGATATCCAAAGATGTTTGTTAATGTTATGACAACTGGAATACCTAAAGTATGTTGTTTGTCTTGCAGTTTTAGTGACCATTGAAGTTGATAGAAATGAAAGTTTAATTATTTTGAAAAACTTAGGAATAAAGTTTGAATTTTTTACGAACAAAGAGATAGGAGTGAGTTCACAATTTTTTTTATATAAATTTAGCGACTTGAATATATTTTAATTTAACAAACATCAACTTTTTTGTTGTTGATATAGTTCTGGTTGTTCTTTTTTACATTCTATTATAAATATTAGGTATACATTGTTTCAGTGTTAAAAAATAAAAAGAAACTTATTATAAACTAGCTATCTAATGAGAATACTAAGCTCTTGAATAACTAAGGGGTTGTTTGGTAAGTGCTGAACCATTAAGATGTCTGAATGGTTAAGAGACTCTGAATCGGTAAGTGTTGAGCCAATAAGTGTTGTTTGGTTGGACCTCTTAATGATTGAGCAAAATGGTTTTTTTACTCTTCTATGTCATGAACGAGCCCGACCATCACATTCACCACCTTGATTTTAGAAAACTCATTGTTCTGATCACAACATTGCAATAATAAAAAACAACCCTTGGTAACTTTAATGTCTTTCTTTTTCAAACCAATCTTCACGAACCAAAAATATTACTTGCGTAAGGACTGATCAAAGCCTCATCATTTCTTGTGGTGAATTCCACGAAAGAATCCTGAGTTTTTGATTGACAACAAATGTTTATAAAATGCCCATTATAGTGATTATCATAACAATAATAATAATGATAATAATCGGAACAATAAAACAATACCTTTTTTACTAGCAAAAGCGAACTTTCATAACCAAAATGAACCATTACAAAGTTCCAAATCAGCAAGAAGCTGAGAGTAAAATATAGATGTACAACATCGCCTACTAAGAATTACTATATCACCCAAGGGTTTGGATTCCCGTTGTGTTATAAAATCATACTTGAATGGGCCAGATATTTCATAAAGTAGTGTTCCATCCTATAAGAGTTTGATCTACTTTCTTCCATATGTTTGTAGCTTCGATTGATATCTAAACTTGTTCTCCATATAGATGCATCTAGTTGAGAGGACGTCCACAGTTGCTGCTTCGTTGTTTCTGTTTGGAGTACAGTGGGCTCTCAAAACAT
>NW_027504651.1:0-18818 GCF_021521415.1 Bidens hawaiensis
AGTATTTGACCTTCAAGCGTCCGGATATCTCGTACGCTGTACAACAAATATGTATGCAATTTCACGCACCATGCACCGAATACCTACATGCACTACGCCGTATATTACGGTATGTCAAAGGTACCATTACCAAAGGTATCTACATGCACCGAGGACCCGTTTCTTCCCTAGTATCCTACACCGATGCCGACTGGGCGGGATGCCCCGATACACGCCGCTCCCCATCCGGTTACTGTGTCTATCTAGGTGACAACCTCATTTTCTGGTCCTCGAAGTGACAATCTACCATATCTCGCTCTAGCGCTGAAGCCGAATATAGAGGCGTGGCTAATGTGGTCGCCGAACTTTCTTGGATCAGAAATCTCTTACTTGAACTCGACCAACCACTTTCCAGCGATTCTTTGGTTTATTGTGATAACGTCAGTGCAATCTATCTCTCCGGGAACCCGGTTCAGCACCAACGAACCAAACATATCGACATAGATATTCACTTTGTTCGCGAAAAGGTTCAAAGAGGTCAGTTTCATGTTTTTCATGTTCCCTCCCGTCATCAATTTGCGGATATCTTCACCAAAGGGTTGCCACGGGCTTTGTTTGACGATTTGCGGGACAGTCTAAACATCTGCGATCCTCTTGCTTAGACTGAGAGGGTATATTAGAGCACAAAGATATCCGTATATTCGGTTCCATAATTAGATTGATTTGGTTACATATTTAGAGTGTTTTGGTTGTTAATATGAGAAATCATTGCCTTGTATAGAGGACATAGTTGTGTATTTATATTGTAAATTACTGAATGAGAAGATCACGATTCAAACTCTATTAGTTGTATTCACTTTTCCTTTGTTTTTCATTGGTCTATTCTTCTTTTGTTGTAAAGTCTGCTTTGTGTGTTGTACTCCCGCTAGTGCGCTTGCCGACTTCAACTTGCTTATGTTTTGTGACAACATATGTCCTTCCATCCATTTGTATATACTCTTTTATGGTTTGTAACTGCATATTCATTTTCTACAGCGCCGATAAACCTTCTCAACTATCAGACGTTATGGTTGGTGCGATTTTAACTTTTCGTTTTTATGTGAAATATGACGTTTCTATTTTGTTTCGCATGTGATGGTGGACATGGTTGTCGCTGTAATTATGCTCTCATAGGTTCATATGTTTATGTGTAACTTTCTTTATTTAGTTTGGTCACCGGTTGTTTGACGAAATGTCTATCTTGGTTTCTTACATTTTGTTTTTGCAATTCCTGTGCCTTTTATATGTCTCTATGCTCTGTTTCTTTAACGTCATGTCATTAGCAAAAGGTGTGTGTAGTTATGTTGATTTTTTTGCATTCTTTTGAATGTTAACACTTAAAATACCTTGATGGTCACTGTTGTTTTTCATTTATGAAAACGGTAAATTGTCTCCATGTTAACAATGTTTGTGTTTTTGGATTCTAATTTGTTATGTCAATGGTATTTAGATCCTTCTTGGTGCCGTTTAAGTTGTTGTGTGTGAAGTTGCTTGTTTGCTGTAAGCTATGTCGTTTTCAATTTCTTTCATTGGTAGCGTGTTTTGTTATGGTAGGTTACATAATTTATTTAAGGTAATTTTTTTTAATTTAAAGATAACAAACTAAACCTGTATAAATCTCACAATTTAAGCGATAACATCCTGATTCTTGAAAGGCATTCGATCCATCATCGATGTCAAACAACGCCGTAAGCTGATGGATTTTGATAGTCAGTTCTCCATCATTCTCATGATATCTCACCAGTCTATATTGACAATGGGAATTGCGACATGGTGTGTGGGTTTTGTAGTGTTGTCTTCTGGAACGTTGAACACATATCGTCTGCGTCTAGCCGTCGACATATTAAATACAATCGGTACCACAAAGGTGGTCGTGTTGTGTTACAACTTCCTAGAAGACTTCATGAAAAACACTAGGCCATATAACTCTATTTTCTCTAGGACATCTTTTGGTGCTAAGGTTGATAATGCTATCAACCAATGTTTTAAAAATCGGAACGTACAGGCTGACTGAACAGGTTATATCAGAATTCGGTAAGGCAACAAATATTTTTGAGTGGTTTGCTAGAACATCGTAGCGCCAATTTTCTTAAAAATATCGGTTTAAACAAGCAAACCGGTTTTAAACAGGCAAACCAGTTTTAAACCCAATACATCTATGAAATTTTTGATATTTTTTTGTGGCCCATATGTTTTTAAAATGACATTTAACCTAGCAGACAAAATTTAAACGGGTAAACACAACAAACGACGATCCGTTAATCAACTAGTTTTGTATCTTACAAATTCGAGATTGATTTCCTTACATCTTTTATAATTAATTAATTTCGTTTACAATGTACGAACTTCATATTTGACTCAATCATTGTTCATGCGTAACACTTGCTTCATGTGTGATGTTTATTAATCTACTTTTTGTTATTTTTGAGTTGAAGTTATATTTATAAAGAATTAGAGGATAAACTATTTGATGGGAAAACAATGGTTTAAAATTTAACCAACCTTGGTGTATTGATAATGACTTAATTAAGACAATGTGACATAAAATAATTTTACTTCAACATCGATAACTATATGTCATACGCATGTACCTTAACACCTGATTGATCATCGTTAGTCACAATTAAGCAACACAAACGTTAATCAAGACTACACACATTCAAGATCAAGATTATCAAGTTTATCTCTACTAAGGTTAAGTCAAGATTTCTACACCAACATGAAGATGAAGAAATCAGTAGACTAATTCAATGAGGAATAATTAACAATTTAGTCAAGATAGGTTGTTAGTTTTTATAAACTTAGGATAAGTTTATAAAATTATATATTTAAACACACTTTTTTAAACATATCAAAATTTTGAATTTCAAATATTTGAAAGACTTATTCCATTCTTGGTAAGTCTTCCATCTCCTTCAATTTGCAACCCTTAAGTGTCTGAGATAATGAACAAGATCTTGGTCAATATTGAAGTCAAAATTGAACAAGAACAGTTGCATTTCATTAAAAGTCTTAGTACGTTAACAACAAAGTTGACTTTTACTACTTAACTAAGCAATTGCTGATTAGATACATGACAAAAAAAAACTAACTAAAACCTAGTACAAACTTCAATAGCTCTTATTAAACTAATTCCTCATGTTACTTGATTGATGTTAGCAATCAGATATTGTTTCAGTTATTGAACACATTAGAGGACAGGTATTCACAAAGAAGCATTGTAAACAGTTGTAATACTAACTCCCAAACAACACAAATTTTGCAACAATAACAGTCCAAACCTTGCTACATTATTCATTAAACACATTGGACTATAAGTATATACATCACAGATGTGGGAATACGAAAAACAACAAAATTCTAATTTCTATCCTAAATAACTGATACAAGGAATAGACTAATTCTTTATCGCGATGTCCACTTCTTCAAACATAAGCCTTCACTACAAGTGATCAACATCTGCCCACTTTCATTATTTAACTTGCAGAGAAAGCAACAACCTGGTCCGAAGGACCCGCTAACCTACTGATCCGAGTGCCCAATTTGCTTGGGGATTAGGTTGAAGAAATGACCACTAGATGCGGTCACATGTCTTGTCATGGATGCATTAGAAGTGCTACGTCAGCTCAGGGGTGATCTCTTCCCGGCAGATTATGCACTTGCTGACATGGCACTTCTTATGAGCCATGGAAATAAAAATGTGACCACATTTTTTGGTCATTTCTTCAAAATAAGAACCCAAGCAAATTGGGCAGGCGTAGGTCAAGGCGTCTTCTATAGCCTGGTGCGGAGACTCCATACATATTCTCTGAGCTGGAACAAGAAGAATGAAAGTGCTATGAACAGGCCTGACACGCCACTATTAACAATCAATATGTTATGATCTGATCCGGATAGACTGCCAAAGATCAGTGTATAGAGTGAGAAAACAGACTAAATTAATCAAACATAAAAACAGCAAAAACATATTGAAAACACACCATTTTGAAAAAAAAATCACTCTTTTCAAGTAGTCCTCATGAAGTTGGTTGTTCTTCCGGTTTATCTATAATGAAAAGATAAATAAATTATGAATCACGCAATCCAAAACTTCACATCAAATAAAACTGAAGGGAATAAATAACTTTCACCAAATCAATAAGAAATGTATCTAAACTAATACGAAAAATAAAATGTTAAAAGGAATAAAATGATTTTGGCCATGTGACACAAATCCAAACTAACTTAAAGACCAAAATAAAAATTCTTTATTATGCGAAAAGAGCTGTATTTGTCTCAAATCAATAATAAGAAACAACTCTTGGGGACATCCTGAAATTAGGCTAAATAAATTCAAAATCAAGTGTTTTTTCAACCTAAATGAATCGTTATTACCGAATTTGCGTGTAACTCAAACAATATCTACTTCAAAGTGATTATAAAACATGATATAATTTTAACTAAATTCATTGAAAGAAAACAAGGAAAAAGATTCATTTCAAAACAAGCAGACGTGATCGTTGAATAACGATGCAATAATTAAATCAAAAGGTAGATCCTACCATTCTCAGTCATTGTGCCCTGCTTGCTACTTCTGATAAACTTTGGTATGTGTGTATGTGTGCAAAGATCATATATCAGAGCCCTTTCTGCAGGATTGAAATGGGGAAGAAAGGAGAGTATTTATAGCTACATATTTACATCATATTTTAAACCAAAAAAAATAACACTATTAATTAATGCGCATTATTTCAATATATCTAGCCACCCGACACAAAAGATATATAATGATCGTACGGTCTGCAATGAACTACTTCTTTAATCGAAGGCTATAGGACATAATATCTTCATGTATTTCCAATTACGGGTGTGAACCCATGAATCTGTCTAGCAAAACCGAAGGTAAATATATACATCAGATTTTAAACAAACAAACAAAAATAACACTATTAGTTAATGCTCATTATTTCAATATATCGAGCCAACCGACACAAAGGATAACAAGCTGCTATCGAAGGCTATAAGACATAAATATCTTCATGTATTACCAATTAGGGGTGTGAACCCGTGAATTCATTCATTAAAACCACAGGTATTTAAATATATACATCAGGTTTTAAACAAACAAACAAAAATGACACTATTAATTAATGCACATTATTTCAATATATCGAGCCACCCGACACAAAAGATATAAAATGATCGTACGGTCTGCAATGAACTTCTTTAATCGAAGGCTATAAGACATTAATATCTTCATGTATTCCAATTAGGGGTGTGAACCCTTAAATCTGTTCATAAAAACCGCAAGTAAATATTTACATCAAATTTTAAATAAATAAAATAATTTAACTCTAGACCTTAATGCTCGTTAACTCAGTCAATGAACTGAACAAACTCATCATACGGTCGGCAATGAACTACATCTTATTCAAAAGCTATAAGATATAAATATCTTATTGCAATTCTAGTTAGGAGTGCGAATTTCTTACACAACACAAACCTTACACTAATTCGCAGGGTTTGAGTTTGGTTTAAACGAGTTTAAGTCATTTTTGGATCGACCTGCGAACATGTTTAGTTAAAAGGGGCCTTGTATAGTTGTATGGCTGTTATATTTATTTTTATTATTATTATGTAATCTTTATTATTATTCATTATTATTATTATTATTACTACTATTATTATTTAATATTATTATTTATTATTCTTTTTATTACGTATTATTATTATTATTATTATTTATTATTATTACGTTCATCACCACCACGTCGCCGTTCATCATCGACCAGTTTGACTTTGACCAATTTGACCTTTTTTCATTTAAGCTATATTCTTTTGCTTGTTAGAATTTAGAAAGCATATAACTTGAATTTACAAAATTATAAGTAGAAATCATATAACTTGAATTGACAAATTTATAACTAAGGAGTTAAAAATGGGTCAAATGATGACCAGTTTGACTCGTTTGACTTTGTTTCAGTTGCCATGACTTTGTTTCACGAGGCGAGCGCGCCGAGCGTTAGACGCGAACGGGGTGACAACGTGGACGAAGATGGTCAGGGATCAGCGTCATACGGAGGGTCTACGACAACGTCGATGTTCACAATGCCACGTTTACGACCCTCGACATCGACGACACACTGTTTTATAGTTTGTATATATTTTGTATAAACTCTATGTTTTGTATATAATAATGTTTTGGTTTGGTATATATACGTGTTTATTGTTTTGGTAAAATTTTTTTTTTATAATAAAACATCTTTTTTTAAAAAATTATTATATAAAAACGATAAAAAAAGGAAACAAAAAATCTACTATTATAATAAATAAAAACCCTATTTGAGCCACTTGGCACCTAATTATACTATATTTGTGACACTTGGCAAATTTTTGTTCAATCATTAAAAATGTTTTTTCTTTACTTAAATTAAAAGGATAATCAAAATTGGTAAATAAATTCGTAACTGGCTCTTTCTTAAAATATGTCCCTCCATTTATGAATTAATTATTTAGTAATTAATAATAATAACTAATAATAATGGTGTAGGATTTTAAGGAAAATTATAGTAATTTTGAGACTATAAGAATAGAAGTATCTCTACCGGACATGAGTCACATGAGCGCATATTATTCTTCCATTAATCATCATCATAATAATTATTTAAAAATACAAGATTAAAGGACTTAGCTTAAAGAATCAGTGCTCAGATTTTATTTAAGTATTATAGTAATATTTATAATTAATCATATTATATATACAAGTGTTCAATTCAAAACTAATTTGAAGTAGAAAATTGTGAAAATCGCACAGGCACTTATACATCATGTGTTAAATATAATCACATGTAATGAAAGAGAGTATATATGTCTATATTTGTGTTTGTGCCATTTTGCAAATTTTTATTTTCAATCATTATAACTCTTTTTCTTTAAAAAAGACTATCAAAATTGGTAAATGGGTATCCTGTAACAAACCTTTTGTTATAAAAAAGTTTATTTTAATTTTCATATAATTTATAACACACATGCTGACTTTTCGTGACTCTCAAATTCATATATGACGTAATTCACTTTCTCCCTTAATGATATCATACACATAATCTCAAGCAATTCCATTTATCAAATTACAGTTTGAAATTTTATCTAGATAATAAAAAATCAATCACATAATCTCAAGCTATTCCATCTATCAAATCTTAGTTATGTCGATTTATCTGTAAATACTTTCATTTCTCCAAAACTCGATAATAAACGTCTAAGATTTACGATTTGTTTGCATGTTTGATTTTGGTTGATTTTATGATAATCTAGGTTAACGTCTTAATTTTTTTTCCAATACTATTGAATTTGTTAAATAATATTTTCTATTTTTATCACTATATATGTGTTTTTATTGACGATTATGTTACATTTGCTTATATCAGTGGATCTTTGAACCCATAGGGTTCCCATGTAATTTTCAAATTGGGGAAAAAGTTTACGAGACTTTACGAACTTAATAAATTTGATGTAAATGTTACACTTATGACTGATTTTGAGAACCAAGCAATGATACATTTGTAGAACATGTCTAGTTTGTAGATATAATTGGTGAACTGTGCAATATTTTGTCTTTTTATATCATAAACAAAACGGTGTTAAAGATCTATGTGTTACTTCTTATTTTAGTAACTAACTTATCTGCAAAGTTGACGTACATTATTTATTTTTAAGAGTATATAAGTAAAGTATATATATGTATTCATTTCTGAATAATCATATGTATTTCATAGTTTAGCATGAGTAACTATTTTGTTAAGGTTATATTGGGTTGTCCATTTGTCACCTTCATCCGATCATCTTTTTGGTAGTTTCTCATATTTTGTTTTTAAATCAAATATATATAATTTAATATTACTAGCATAAACACATGCACTTAAATGTTTTAGTAGGACCAAATTTCTTTATGGTTGTGATGTACCCCGAAAGACTTTATATGAAAAACATGTTAATACATTTGTTTTTTTATACTATTTATGAATTAAAATATTTGACTAATGATATTCTTTTCTTATATAATGGGTGTTACCAATTACGCTTGCACAATCATGTATAAACAATCTTTTTTTAGATTTTTGATAACTTTATCATGATTTTTTTAGAATGCCAAAATCGTTCATAAGGTTTGCACAAAAATGCGATTTTCGTCCAAATAGTTTTATTTTTGCAACCGAACCGTTAAGGTTTCACATTCGTTGCCAATTTCATCCAAATTGTAAACTCCGTTTATTTTTATTGTTATTATTATTATTATTAAGTAGTTTAATCTAACCTAACCCCATCCCCCACACCCCATGATTCGTTGCACGGCGACTGTTGCAAATGACAAGGGTTTCCACTTCGGTGAGGAAGGCAAATCAGAAGGGACAATCGGAAGGAGTAGAGTGTCAAATCTAAAACGGCCATGGCCGCCTGCCACCACCGGTATTCGACATCAATGCATCACCACCTAAAACCACCGCCGTTTGCCAGATTTAAGTTCCCTGACCGCCGCTGCTTGCACTTTTTTACATCTGAAATCGAGTGAGGGAGAAACAGAGACACCGATAGCGAAGTTGAAGGTTGCAGTTCCGTTGGGAGGAAAATCATTGCCCAAAATCTATAATCTCCGGAGAAGAACATTGAGGTAGGGGGTGGGTGGTAGTTCAAAACCCATCGAATAAGTATTTGTTCAATCTCCATCTCCATTTCTTTTCATTTTTTTCGACAATACCGAGTACGACGCTATCGACATGCTCATCAGCCAAACCAAACCTCTTCCTACCTTCTTCAACACTCGGTCCCGCTTAACCATGGAAGAGGGACGACGGGCTGGTCAACCGCCTGTTGGTTCCGTTTTTCACACCCAGGTAGCACCCACTAGTCCGCCACAATCTCAGGATTCCTATGGTCGAGGTTCCACAGATCAATCATACGGCAGCCGGGGTTACAGTGACTCGTCTCAACGCGGTCGTAGTCGAGGCCGTGGAAGAGGCCGAAGTAGCTCTCGAGGGGGCAGGGGAAATTATTCTAATCAGGGAAACACAAGTCACCACAATTCCTCCAATCACTCCGCATGGCCGAACTCCCCGTTTGTCAATCAACATGGCATGCACATACCTCCCGCACCCTACCCCACCACCCCTACCCGTGGACCTCCCAACAGTTCACACCCACAACAAAGCATTCTTGGGCCTCACCCACAAGCTCACCTGGCCCAGCAACCCGCTACTCACCAACAAACACAGTACTACACCCCCCCTGAAAAGTTAGTACATCCCCACTAATGTTGACTAAGCATTTCAGGCGATGACTCTTAACCCGGAACTTCAATGGAATCTCGACACCGGGACTACCAACCACGTGGCGAACACCACATGTACACTCTCATCTTATGTTAATAATATTATTGCAAACAACATAGTCGTTGGCAACGGCTTCCAAATCCCATCATCGGGACTGATTACACAAAAATTAACACCCCGTCCAAACCTTTACACTTAAATAACATTCTTTACGCACCAAACTTAATCAAAAACCTTCTTTCTGTTCGCCGCCTTACTATTGATAATATGATCTCTATTGAATTTGACCCATTTGGTTTTCTTGTGAAGGACTACCAAACGCTGATCCCCATCCTTCGCATCAATAGTACCGGCGACCTTTACCCTCTTGTTCTCACCACAAACACCAAGTTTACAAGACCTGCAACTTTTGCAGCTCTATCACTAGACTTATGGCACAAGAGACTAGGACATCCTGGTCACTCATTGTTGCAACATTTAAATAAACATAATTTTATTTCCGTTTCAAAACCTTATGTTTCTCGTATTTGTCAGTCTTGTGTGTTTGGAAAACATATTAAATCTCCTTTTAATGAGTCATTATCTTCTACATATTTACCTTTTGATATCATGCATAGTGACTTATGGACCTCCCCGGTACTTAGTACCGGAGGTCACCGATACTATATATTATTTCTTGATAACTTCACAAACTATCTATGGACTTTATCCTTAGCCACAAAATCTCAAGTCTTCTCTATATTTCATAATTTTCATCAATTCATCCTCACCCATTTCAACATCCACATTAAGTCACTTCAATGTGACAACGACACAGAATACAACAACAAAGCATTTCATGATTTTTGTGCCAAACCGGGATGATGTTTCGCTTCTCATGCCCGTATACATCCTCCCAAAACGGTAGGGCCGAACGGAAAATACGTTCCACTAATAACGTTGTCCGAACCCTTTCTCACTCACCCTTCGGTTGCCACCAACTTTTGGCACCATGCTCTTCAACATGCTACATACCTCATTAACATCATACCAAGTAAAACTAAAAACAACGAAACACCTACTTTTCTTCTATACCAAAAACACCCCATCTATACGCACTTACGCACCTTCGGTTGCTTGTGCTATCCTCTTCTTCCCTCCACGTCCATTAACAAGCTCCAAAATCGCTCCTCTCCTTGTGTGTTCTTAGGCTATCCCTCATCTCATAAAGTATACAAATGCTATGATCTTTCCACACGGAAAGTCATCCTTTCTCGACACGTGGTCTTTGATGAACACACTTTTCCATTCTATAATCTCACCTCCCCTCCCCCTCCTATAAATTTCTATACGATAACCTACACCCCGAACACACCGCGGTGTTCTGGACCTCACCACACCCGCTCACTGTCACCTCATCCAACAACTCACCCTCACAAACGGCCGATTCTCCAACCACAAGCCCATCCACGGCCCAATACCCTCCATCCCCACCCTCGGCCCACTCCACTCCTAACCCTCCCTCGGCCCAATCATCTCTACATTCACCATTGGCCCAATCTCCCTCCCCACTTCCCAACACAGTACCTGCAGATAATATAATACCTTCACCCCATACTACCCCACAAACTCCAACCTTCCACCCTCATATACCAACCCCACCCGATTGATGATCCCACCAAAACCACCCACAGTCACCACCGAATGATCCACGACCACAACCAAATCGGACCATGACAACCCGAAGCATGGCCGGGGTGGTCAGACCAAAGTCAATCTTTAACCCACACCACCCTTGAACCATTACCACGCAACCCACACGAAGCCCTAACCAGCCCGATTTGGACATCAGCCATGACAGATGAGTTCAATGCTCTTATTGATAATGAGACATGGGAGTTGGTACCCCGTCTACCGAAATTGAATGTTATTCAATGCATGTGGATTCTTAACATAAGACCAAATATGATGGTTCTCTCGAGCGATACAAAGCTCGTCTGGTTTGTGATGGTAGGTCTCAACAGGTGGGAGTATATTGTGACGAGACGTTCAGTCCGGTGGTTAAACTAGCTACTATCGACCGGTACCGTCTATAGCATTGTATCACGGTTGGGACATCAGTCACCTATACGTAAAGAATGCTTGCTGTCTATAGCATTGTATCACGGTTGGGACATCAGTCAGCTAGACGTAAAGAATGCTTTCTTGCATGGTAACCTCTCCGAGACAGTTTTTATGCATCAACCAATGGGTTTCCGGCATCCGTACCTACCCAACCACGTATGTCGCGTGAAAAAGTCGCTCTATTGCCTCAAGCAAGCATCCCGAGCGTGGTACCAGCGGTTCATAGACTTCATGACTACCTTGGGTTTTCGTCACAGCTCGTGTGATCATTCACTCTTCATTTACCGTAACGGTATTCACACAGCGTACCTCCTTTTATACGTGGATGACATCATCCTGACCACGTCCTCGGCCGCCTTGAAAGCACACTTACTAAAACATCTTTCCGGTGAATTTTCTATGAAAGATCTTGGTCCATTGAGCTATTTTTTGGGTCTCTCCGTATCTCGGGACCCCGATGGCATCTTTCTCTCTCAGACCACGTATGCCATGGACATACTTCAACGCGCTAACATGGCCGATTGCAACCCAGTTCAAACGCCAGTTGATACGGCTTGAAAACTAAGCACTAATGCCGGTCTCCCACTGAATGATCCGAGTATGTATCGCTGACTTGCAGGTGCACTACAGTATTTGACCTTCACGCGTCCGGATATCTCGTACGCTGTACAACAAATATGTATGCAAATTCAGGCATCATGCACCGAACACCTACATGCACTACGCCGTGTATTAAGGTATCTCAAAGGTACCATCATGTAACATCGTGAAAATTTCAAGTTCAAAATGTCAAGTTTTCAAAGTCTAGGGATCAATTCTGCCAAATTCCAAACTCCAAGGTTAAAATGAAAATTCTGTTTTCTTTTCCTATCGCGATACGCGACGGGACAAAAGACAAGCCCATCGCGTACCGCGATGGGGCTTGGTCAAATTCTTCTGGAAGAGTCAACAGTAATACGCGATCGCTGTTGAACAAACATCATCGCGTATCGCGATGACGTGGTCTGACAAGTTGTGACACGTGTGCCACGTGGCACACGGTGGCATCGTCTGCCGCCACGTGTCACCACGTGGCAACACTGCCGCCACGTGGCGCAACGTCTTCCACGTGTCGCCACGTGGCAGACCTACTTGGTGACACAGCTGAGCTACGTCGCGATACGCGACGGGCCAGCCTAGGGACCCATCGCGTACCGCGATGGGACCCAAAAATTGTCTATAAATAGCAGGTCTGGGATCTCATTTCTCCACACCATTTCAGCTCATTCCTCTCTCTCTCTCTAACATCTCTTTACAATATCATAATCACATACTCGATCCACCTCGATAAACGTGCCATAATTCCTTGATAAGCGTGTCCCGATCCTCGATTTCCGTGTTGACATTTCCTCAAATTTTGTACCACCCTCCATCTATATTCAACCAAGAAGGCGTTTCTTATCATGGCAACGAGTCTCGAGAAGCGTACCAACGAGTGTTAAAATTGGTGTTTGACAACAAGGAGGAACGTTGATCAAGTGGCGTTGGAGTGGTGCTCAAGTTCCTAGAGTTTTTAAAACGCCAACAAGGTTAGGCGTAACGACAAATAAATATAATATAATATTATATTAAAGGATTAAGCCTTAAGTCGAGGTTATACTCGATACCTAGATAAAAAAAATAAACATAACAAAGAAAAGAATAAAAGATTGAATTGTAAATATGTATATATGTGTGTAAGTATAAATGTATATTATTTGTTATGAAAATATTATTTAAGTAATAATGAGTATTCTTAAATAATAAAAGAAAAAGAATACGTTTCTTAGAGAAGAAGAAACGTCGGGTTTTATATATAAACTAAAGGTTTATAATTACTTTTAAACTAAAGGTTTTCATGTAAAAGAGATTTATGAACTAAAGGTTTATCGAGGTAAAGTTTATAAAATAAGACTAAAGGTCTTAAGCCGGATTGTAATCCGACTAACAAATGGTTATACTCGTACTATAGGTGCGAGATAGCAAGGGAAAGACCCTCGGACGGTGTTGAAGCCGATCCCAAAGAGAAAAGGTGAATACGCCCCCAAACATTTATAAACTTGTTTTCAAATGAGTCAAACATGTTATATGAAAATTATTTACAAGGAACTATGTGTTCCTAAAACCGTTATAAATAAGAGTATAAGCCTAGCCCTTAGGCTGTTGTATATGTGTGTCTGGATCCTTACATATGTGGTAGTACGCGGTGGGCACATCGCACCACGCTTGGTCGTAAGACGCTTTCCTATAGGAAGCACGACCATGTGTATACTTATGGGTCCTTAACTAAGTCGAACGCTGCGGTGTTTGCTGAGGTGACCTAGTGTAGAGGCTCGAGTTTATAATTGTGTTATTTAACTTTGTTATTCCTAAGCCACGATGGGCCGAGGCATGCGTAGTCTCGAGGGGTAATAAAGTAAAAGAAAATATTTTAGCGTCAGCGTGTTCACCAGCATTCGTTGCTGACGTATTTTATTTACATTTTGCAGGTGAACAATGATAGCGCTTGGAATAACGAAGGGCTACTAATATCCGATGACTCAGATTTATTTTGTATAAACTTAACATATTAAAATGATGGTTTGTAATTATACACAAGTAATGTTTTGTTAACAACTTAAACGGGTATTTTATAATCCCGTATTTTGAATAAATATATATGTTACATTTTGATCCTTAAAGTTTTATAAAGTCTTCCGCTTACAACGTAACTCTGATTTAATTTACAATTGTGGTACCAACTGTAGTCATACTTCTAGGCCTTAAATGGGGTGTGACAGGTTGGTATCAGAGCCATCGATCTTAGCGAATTGGGTATCATAAAACAATACCCAAGCTTCGATCCAAGTATAGGAATTAATTGTTTAATTGTTTTGGGGATAAGATAGGTTGGTAACCTTTTCTTTCCCTCCACGATATAACCACCCATAATATTAGATGTCATTCAAAGCTTACATGGAGAATTATGTGCGCAAGGCAAAAGAGGCTGGAATCGCCGAACCTTACCCCGAGGACAACATGAGTGATGGGTATTATGAAGCGTACTTCGACCAAGATATGGAACATGACTTGACCAAACCCGTATACTACCCCGGAAGTAAACACTATCCAATAAACGTTTTCGATAGTCCGCCGAAACAAAGAGTTGATCCACCAAGACACTCAAGTTACCATCCACCAACCATACTGTAGGTTCCTGGACGGATCGTACACGGGATGTCTCTAACAACGCAGGTGCGGAATCCCTGCGTAGGTAGATACGAGTGTAGAGTATGTAGAGATCGAACACACAAGCAATAAACCAACCACGTTATATTGATAACAAACACGTGACCCGAGGTCACCGTTACAGACTATGACACGTAACTCGGTTACTGAAAACTGAAACGAAAACCCTAAACGAGCAACCTCAAACTGTTTCGTCTGAAACAGTATATAAACACGACAACTTCGCCACAGGCGAAGTTGTCCATAACTTCGCTGATTCAACAAGTTCGCCATAGCGAACTTGTTGACAACTTCGCGCATTACAAAACAAACATAAACAAAACATAATTACATTACAGACTCGATTACAAATGCTAGACTATGAACTACTGACATACATGTACCAACAGACTCCCCCTTGGCAGTAGCTTCATATCTTGATCTTCAAATCTTGAGTCTTGTAATCTTTACCTCTACGCGTGCGCCCCTTCTCTCACACATACCGACACTACCCTTTGATATTTCCTAGCTTGATCCTTCCAAGCAGGAATGTAGAAGATCTTCTTCTCGTTGAGCACTTTCAAATCATCCTTCGATAGATTAACAAGATGCATCGGGTCGTACACCCGAAGTACTTCTTGTTCATCCTCATCTTCCATTACCGCCTCAGCTGTCTCACAATCCACGTACCACCATTTTAAATCTTTTAGGACGTTCTTGGGCATAACTTTCATCGGTACTTCTTTCAAATGACGGACTGGTTTATACTTCATTACCATCCAAGGTTTGCCGTCAGCCCTCATTCCACGATCTTTGTCTTCTATCAACTTTCCTTTTTGAGGCTTTAGGAGTTCAAACTTTTTGTCTTTAATGGCTTCTTTCCAGACGATCTTCCCAATGATTCTTGCCATATCATCATTACTTCTATTGATCAGCCCCAATCTCGCTAAATCTCTCACCTCACATTCTGGTAAGGAATTCAGAGATCTCAACAATCTCTTAAAGTACTGAATGCCGTCGTACCGTTTGATCACAAATAGTTTCAGCTCTTTGTCGTACAACCAGCATATGATTCCTTTCTTTGACTCTGCATAGCCCTTTATATTATAAGTCTTTCTGAACATCATTGGCACTGCAGGCTTCTTGGTTTTAACAAACCACTGAGCACAGCCTTCTTTCCAGTTCGGCTGCTCCTCCCATACTGTATCTTCTATCACACTCTCATCCCCCAATTCTGATCTCTCAACAGCTGGAATCTCATGTTCCACTGACTCATCTACAATCTCACCTTCTTCTAACACATCTTCCACATTAATCTGTTCTCCAATCCTCTCAATCTCATCCATAGGCAACACGTCATCATCATCCATCAACTCATCGTCCTCCTCCTCATCCAACTCCTTCAACGCATCAATAACGTCTTCAACATCAGCGTCGTCATCCACAACTACAACATCATCACCAGCTGCATTTGTAGACTCCCCCTCAGTTGTGGAAGCTCCAAGAGCCTGAGAGGTTCTTGGCAGCTCATCACCTGCACCTGAAGGTGCATTGGGATCATCGTCATGATCTTCTCGTCTTTTCGTTCTCAACTCATCGCCCCTACACGACTTCTCCCCCTGAGATGCCAAGTAATCCTTGAAGGCATCTATTATTCGTCCATGTTCTACCAGGAGGGCAGCTTGTAGTCGATTGGATTCCACTAGGCGGTCAATAGTCTTTGACTGTTCAGCAACAATCCGCTCTAGCGAAAGAATCCTCTCGGTATCTGAAGTAGGCAATGGAGTTGGTGGAACATCAGCAGAAGTGACCGCAGGTGGTACACTTGGTAACCCTGCAGTAGAGGTGATTGTCGACTCCACAAACCGTGCAACTACCACCGGTGGATTAAGCGGTTGAGGTGGTAGGGACACAATTGTTGGTGCCGACGTCTCGATCGCTGAAACTTGTGCAGTAGTAGGAATAAGAGACATACCAGATAAGGCAGGTGGAGCAAAACGTACTAGTCTTGAAGATTCTCCAGCTCCCGAACCTATCCCTCTCTGTTCTCTTCTTGAGCGTCTTAGCACAATTTGTACTGCCTCCTCTTCATCCACTTCATCCTCATCCTCCCCCACAGTTCTCGGCCTCTTTCCCGTAGTCCGTTCACGAGACACCATAAGCCTTCTTGCCTCAGCAAACGTCTCGTCTAGATCAGAGTCAGCTACCGAAGTAGCTGCTCTGGTAACATCCATAAACTGAGGACCCGAGACATCCATATCAAACAAACCATGTCCACTAAAAGCAGCATCTAGATCAACGTTTTCAGCAGTGGACACAGCCTGAGATATAGTAGCTGGCACAGCAGCAGAAGATACAACAGGCGCAGCTGATACAGCATGAGGTGTTGCCGCCTGATGTGGTTGCGGATCCCTGAACTCGTCCCCTCCTGCAGGAACATACTCCGGGTTAATGAGATACCCGAAAAGTGGAGTATGCCTGGGACGCCGCTCAGGGTTGCTTCGAGTGCTCGACGTTCTGCACTGAGCAAAGATACGTTTTGTTACGCACTCAACGTATCTGATAGGGCGTCTTTGCGGTACAGACGGAGCGACATGATTGATAATCATTTGTAGGAACCGAGGATACATAATAAAACGCTCGCGCGCCGTCGCCCGTCTCTGACGATCAATCTCGTAAAAGATTAGCTGACTAAACGAATATCTGCGGTTGTAAGTCAGCGCAATCATAGCCGATTGCATCGTCGCACCCATCCCATCTGTTCCTGCCTTTCTGCCGGACATGCATACTATCAACACATGCATCAAAAAGCGCCATTGATCCAGCAGAAATCCTTTCCTCCTCTGCGAGTCCCCCAGCGGACCCGAATAACCCATCCTTAAGTAAGCTCCGTCACGGAAAGGAGCTACGAATTCCGTTGGGTCGTCTCTCGTTTCATCACCGAACTGCAGAGCCAACCGTATGTCTTCCGAGGAAAACTGTATGTCTTGACCATTGACAGTTGCTCGCATCACTGGAGGCTCAGGTCTGCAATCATAATACACCGTCTGCCAGAAATCTTGAATGTTGGGCAGAGATATGGGTAGTGTATTAGTGATCGCGTGAAAAACTCGTGATCGTTGGAGAAATGTGATAATCTCCCTATAGTCTTCAACGCCTCGTGCGTCTGGATCCAAAGTGATGTATTGGTTATGAGCTGGGAAGAATTGTCGTTGCTCATCACCATCATCACCTCCAGCACCTCCAACAGCAGCCATATCTGCACAAAACAAATCAAGTTAGAGACCATATAATCATCTCACAAGTTCGCTGTGAACCATATGCGAAGTTGTGATGTACAGGTGAATTTAAAGTTGAGGCGAAGTTGGGAACAACTTCGCTTCATCTGTAAGTTCGTCTATAAACTTATAAAAAATTTGAAATAGGCGAAGTTATGTTCAAGGCGAAGTTATGGATAACTTCGCCATAGGCGAAATTAAGCTTCAAGCGAAGTTGTGGATAACTTCGCTGAAGGCGAACTTAAGCCACTGGCGAAGTTGAGAATAACTTCGCGTAAACCTTAACTTCGCCTGAATCTGAAACGGCGACTGTTCAGATTCAAACAAGGTTTATCCGATGTTTCGGACCGATTTAACGATCCAACAATGAAGTCCAACATATTTCAATGGTGTTAGGACGAAAAGGTCGTCCATGAACACGTAACGTGAGGTCGGAAAACTTGGTTTCTAAGGTTCGACGACCCGAGGTCTCGAACCGGGTAAAACTATAACGAGAAAGATAGGATGTTATTGACGACACATACCACTAGTATAGTAGAAACAAGGAACACAAGATCGAAATCGAAAGTGAATAACAAGATCCGGATGTATTGGTTTTTGAGAACAAGTTCGCCGGTAAATCGAGAAAAAGTATACAGTTTACTGTTTACAATCCCTTATATAGGGCAGAGTTGGTTCAGGCGAAGTTACGCTTAACTTCGCCAAGGCGAAGTTAAGCACAACTTCGCTGAATTCAACAACTTCGCCCGTAATTTTCAAAATCAGCCCTTTAAGTTTGAATAATCCTGAATTTAACCTTAGAAATTACCAAAAAGAGTTAAACAAATATGATCAAGACCCAGTAACCAACAATAAAATAATATAACTACAAAAACTAAAAAAAATTTTA
>NW_027504652.1:0-17230 GCF_021521415.1 Bidens hawaiensis
AAACTCCAATTTTTAATTTCTATATGCTATGGCTTCAAGCAACATGTTAGTCATATATACAAGCTGCATGTTATCGATGATCGAATTTTCAAATTAATATTTGTATTTTATTGTAACAGTCAACATTCAAGAAAACTCAAAAATCACGGGTTATAGGATTTTTGACGGGCACCGAACCGACACGTTTTCTAATCCGGTTCTGTTAAACAAACAAGTAATTTGGTGGATCGGGTACACAGGTTTGGCGGGTCGAACTACGTCATGTCATCATAAATAACCGAATTTAATATTTATTAGACTGAGACTATTACTTGTAACCAAAATTGGAAGTTGGAATTCTCTTCAACACAAATGAAAAACGTTGCCAGAGCATACAACTCTCGACTTACGACTGATATATTGTTGTAATAAATCAAACGTTACTCCAAACTTGTAAGATCAAAATGTTGAAAGGGAATTTTTTAAGGATTTGTGGATTATAACAATCCTATTTTAATAAAAGTTAGCATAATTATATATTAAAAATTATTTTTTAATGAAAATAGCAGATTTATTAATCTTAATCAATCCTATTACCCAATAAAACACAAAGACATTATTATTTAAAAAGGATTTAAAAACTTTAATAGTTAAACTTAAATGATTTTATAGATCTAAGCACACTCAAATTATCCTAAATGTAATTTGCAATCTACAAACATGTGAGATACAAAGAACAAGTTCCATATGAATAAAAAAATTGTTACAAGCAGTTGAAAATCTATATATTAAAAACAAAATGATTTTAAAATAAATATAATACCAATTTATATAAGTAAATTACCTTTCAAACTAGCCTTTAACAAAACCCTAGTCACTTTTAGAGAATAAACAGACAGAAGATCAAGTACAATGAGAACTATAGATCTTTTTTGGACCTTTCAATTGATATTTCCACAGTTGTCTATGGATTATATAAACTGAAAAGAAAATAAAAATGTAAATACATTATGTGTGCATTTAAAATTCAAAACTAGGTTTTTTACTTTGAAGTTTGAGGGGTCAAAGGGATGACTTACATAAAAAGGCAAGTGCTTTACTTTTGATGATGATCATTTACACAAACATCAGCTTTTGGGGTGGATCACCACACCAGTACTGCAAAAACATAATGCTTACAAGTTACAACTCTATCCAACAAGTCAAAACAAAGGAAAACACACAAAAACACACACTAGACATGCTTTAATAATGAGAAACAAGGTTAGTACATTGTCCTTTTATTGAAAAAGGTAGACAGTAGTGTTGAAGGATGATGATCATATATATATATACATGAAAGATTCAAGATGGTTTTACAAAGAGATACCAACAGAGCTCCATTGACAGTATGTCCACCTCCACACTCTAACTACACACACATATTTCACACACACAAAGAAAAAGCATATATTGCAAAAGATTGTTTTTAGTTCAAGAAACCCTAAGTACAAAACAGTTTTTGTTTTGTTTTTTTTTTTTGCATATATGATTAATGAACAAGGAGGTGGACAGAATGCCAAAGAAATCTAATGGAAACTCTTTATTAAACCTTCATGAAAGAAGCTATGAAACCCTAAACACAAGTCACCAAACTATGGTGAACATACATATAAAGAAGACAGGTGGGTGTTATTTATTGAAGATGATAATGATGGGATACAGAGAGTCATCTAGAGAGAGAGAGTGAGAGTACAGGACAGTTAAACTAGATGGCAAATATTAAAGAGGGTGGATGGTATCATGGCAATCTCGAAAACAGTGTACGGTTCTTGTGTTTCAAAGGAGAGTGAGTTGTACACAACGCATGGAGAATTGGATATGTGTCTGGATGTGAGTATTTAGGGGTTGGAGAAAGGTGTTAGCCATAATTATTCAACCACAAGGTCTATGTGACGATTATGATAAATCAATCACCCTAAAGATTCTATCTGCCACATAGATTGAGCGTAGGGTGTGTAAATGTGACATGAATCCCATCTGAAAATTAAATAAAAAATATGTGAAAACTGGAATCCAATCACTCAAAATACAAATATTGAAAGATGGAATCCGTTTCATGTCATGTGACAAAATAGTTTATGAAAAAGTTGAGGTTAGGAGCTTGCTATTTTTCACATCTTATCCATAAAATAATATTAGTGGCTTGTTTTATAATGTAAAGAGTGATTAAATATGTCATGAGTTGAGTAAAAAGAAATTATAGTGCTTTTTATGTATATTTGAAAAAATTTAATTATCTATTATTTTGTAATATTTTTAAAAATGCTTATTAGTTGAGAAAAAATAAAATGTAATGATAACAGTATAAAAAATATTATTTAATGGTTTATTTGATTTTAATAATCCCAATTGTTTGATATTGACTGATAATAATTCATACTCATTTTATCACTATGATCTCAAATCTAACCCCCCCCCCCCCCCCATGTGTTGAGTTCATAGGCCTTGTTTGGCCTGGTTTATTATTTGAAGTCAAAGAGGAGACGAGTGCGGGCAGCCGGGACTAAACCCAACTCAATTTAGATTTCTTGTTTAATAAAAAGAAATATGCAATTTGCCTCCCAGGAAAATATCATCGCGAGATGGAATGACCACTGAAAAAGAATTTGCGCATGTTGCACGTCTGTGAAATTTGGGCGGGTCAATCTGAGCCCTTCCGTTATATATTTTTGTTAATGTCCGTTAAGATGGAGGGTTTTTTAGACTTTTTAGAAATACAGAATTAGGTGATATATCTGTGCCATTATTTTTATTAATTTTTTATGAGCTTGGAAACCAGCTTGCTAGGAAAAATGGCATTTCGATCACCGGGTATATCTCCTTCCTTCACACTTTTTCTCCTTTTCTCCACATCTCCTTCCTTCTTTCCTTACTCTTCTTAACTTCCTCCACACTCTCTCTATATATACATACCTCTGTAGACACCATCACCGATCACCGACGCACCATCACTTCCTTCCATCTCAACTTCCGTCCGAACACCAACGCCGACGCCATCTTCACAGAACGCCACCGCCGCAACCGCCGAACCGCCGCACCTACACCGCCGGAGCTCCAATCCCGTCGCACCACTCGCGTCGTCAAAATGCCTTTGGTCTTGAACGTCAACTTCAATCGGGCTCTCTTTGGAGTCCCGATTGAAGTGAGTCTTCGAATCCGGATCCGGATTCGAAGAATATCAGTTCGTATGTTGGGTATGTTTGTCGGCGAAGCCCGAATAGCGGAAGGTGGAATCTCAACCCGCTTCTCCTTCCGTAGTGTTCGAGGTCGACATGTTATATGTAAAATCCCGTAGTTTATAATTTGGGTGTTTTGTTATATGTGTGTATGTATTTGGTTGCGTATTGTGTTTGTGTTATATACATAAAAGAAATGTTTGTGTTCATTGTGTTCGGGCTCGGGTTTGGGGTTCGTTGGGTTGTTTTCGGGTGAACACTTTACTAAAAACGGTTCGTTTTGGTTGTTTTCCGGGTGAAAAGTTTACTAAAAACGGTTCGTTTTGGTTGTTTCGGGTGAAAACTTTACTAAAAACAGTTCGTTTTGGTTGTTTCGGGTGAAAAGTTTACTAAAAAACGGTTCGTTTTGGTTGTTTTCGGGTGAAAAGTTTACTAAAAAACGGTTCGTTTTGGTTGTTTCGGGTGAAAACTTTACTAAAAAACGGTTCGTTTTGGTTGTTTCGGTGATAAGTTTACTAAAAACCGGTTCGTTTTGGTTGTTTAGGGTTAAAAGTTTACTAAAAAACGGCCCGTGTGGTTGTTTTCGGGTGAAAACTTTACTAAAGTATGGTTCGTTTTTGGTTATTTCGGGTTAAAAGTTTACTAAAAAACGGCCCGTTTGATTGTTTTCGGGTGAAAAGTTTACTTTACTATTAAAACGGCCCGTTTGGTTATTTTCGGGTTAAAAGTTTGCTTTACTATTAAAACGGCTCGTTTGGTTGTTTTCGGGTTAAAAGTTTACTAAAAAACAGTTCGTTTTGGTTGTTTTCAGGTTAAAAGTTTAATATTTGTATGTATTGGGGCTCCTCCTACTTTACAATCATATATAATCCATAGGTGTTTTAGACCTATATGAATTCTCTATGGAATCGGTTCCCCTAGCACGCACTAACAGTGGCGGATCCAGGAATTTTTTTTAGGTGGTTCCCTCTTAATTTATAAGGTGGTTCCTACGCGTCTTCTATATATCCGTACACTATTATTTCGAAACTCGGGTGGTTCCGGGGAACCACCCGTTTGTATGCTGGATCCGCCAATGCGCACTAATATGGTATCTCTTTGGTTTTCAACTGCATGTATCTCTTTGGTATCTCTTTGTCCATGGCTTTATAGCCTAGTGGCATATTGGTGGTGGGATAAGGCTTAGGGACCATAAGGTCCTGGGTTCGAATCTCACAAGTGAGTTTTCCCAAGATTTATTGAGTTTCCTCCTGAATTGGTGGTTAGGCATTATTGCCTAGTGGAGATGGATATGATCGCGTGGTTCTGCTGGTGACACGATGATACTCCAGTGGTCCGTGAGTGATCCTAATTTGCCGTTCAAAAAAAAATGTCGCTTCAAGATCCAAGCGAGGTCGGGTGGTATATGGATATTGGGGTGACCTCGCATCTCACTTCAAACACATGTAATTCTAGTTATATTTTTTAATACTATCGTTGCTCAATTCGTTTTGGCCGTCGAATGATTCGTCAATACCAGTTACTCAAACGGTTCCAACCAAATCTTTACCCATGCCACCCACTTTACCTTAGAAGCATCCTTATCACCTTTAACATTATCAAGAATCATGTTTTATGTTAGACGTTTTAGTACTAAAATATTTTTAGTGGTTTTTCTATAAGAGATTTAGGGTGTGTTTGGGATTGTTTATTTAAGTTCAAACAAACTTTTTATCAAAATAACTTATTAACTTATAACTTCCTAAAATGAGTTTTTAAAAAAGTGTGTGAATTAGCATATATGTAGAGGAAAATCAAATGACAAGAAATATCATTTTTTTTTTTGCAAATTGGAAATTAATAATCCCACATTTTGTGTATTGACCGATAATAATCTCATCTTTAAAAATCACTACCAACTGTCCAACCTTTCAACTATTTATGTCTCAATGGACCTCTGTTAAAAAACACCTAACGCCGTTAAGTTTTTTTTCCGAGTTTCAAACCGATGTTTTAGGGCTTTTGATCGGAAGAGGGATACGAGTTAATTGACGTAAAACTTATCTCGAAACGGTGATTCAAATGGCTTGACTTTTGTTAATTGGAAATTCTAACACCTAAATTGAAACAATGTTTCGTCATTTGGATCACCATTTCGAGATAAGTTTTATATCATCGACTCATATTCTTCTTCCGATCAAAAACCCTAAAACATCATATTGAAACTCGAAAAAAAATTTAACTACATTAAGTGTTTTTTAATTGAGGTCAATTGAGACAAAAATAGTTAAACGATTGGACCGTAGGTAGTGATTTTTAAAGGTATAATTATTATCAGCAAATACACAAAATGTGAGATTATTTATTTTCAATTTTCTTCTTTTTAGAAAGTTGTTTTCGTTTTGAGGTTTGAGGGGTGTAACGAGTAATTCGTAATAATAAGTTAACAAGTCACATATGTCACTAACTTATCCAAATCAACTTGTTAACACTATTTTAATAGTTAGACCAAAAAAGTCCTTTTGACATACCCAAACAACTTATCAACTTCTTAACTATTTAGAAAATTTATTAAGTTATAAAGTGGTCAAAATAGCCAAACATACCTTTAGCATTCCCAGTTCATTCCCTACTATATATATAATTTCAATAAAAATTACTATATTTTATCTCTTGTTTTTAATTAAATAATACTTTTTTAGACGTTTATCATTTTCTTTTCTCTATCATTTACTCACAACCACTTTCAAAAAGTAATTAAATATTATACGTTGTGAATAGTAAAAACATATATTTAATAGTCCCGTATAACATTTTCTTTCTTGTCTACTCATAATCACTCATAACCATGCCATATAAATTGCAAATCTCACTCATATATTTTTATAGGAACAAGATGAGAGAGAAAATGTTATATGAGACGGTTAAATTTGGGGTTTTAGTGTTCATATCGTATATTATTAATATATTCTTAAAGTGGTTGTGAGCGGAGAAGAAAGAAAATATAAAGATAAAGGTATAAAAAATATTATTTAATTGAACATAAAAGAGAAAATACAGTGATTTTTAGTGTAATTATATAATTTATATGGATATATGGTAGTGAATAGGATGAGAATGCTCTAACTTAGCATTTCCTCCTATGTGATAACACTTGCGAGCTATATCCAATCTCTTCCCTTATCATTCCGCTCCAACTCTCCTTTTAAAGTGTCTGTCTCTATGGTGATGATCGATGTTGTAAGTAACCCTTTTTGTTGATTCGTTTTTTTTAAACACTCCAATCTAAAACACAAACCAAATTAACTATTAGCAAGACTTAATAATCAGCCAAAACAAAACAAGTACAACTTACAACTTACATTAAGAGACTTTTAACATTAAATCTACACCAACTAGACCAAACTAAACTATGCAATTCCTATTCTTCATCCACAAAAACGAATCCGCTTAACATCTTCGACAATATTGTTATCAAATGATTTGTCATCCCGGCTTAGCCACAATTTCCAACACGTCACAATGATTCAGTCTTCTTTATATGTAAACAATGTTTTCAAATTTTGCTGTCTTCTTTTATACGATGTAAATTACATTTTCAAGGATTTTTATCATTTAATGACTAGTGTAAATGTTTCTTGGTTATGTACAGACTGGTGTACGTATTTTGATGCATGATTGTGGAAAGAGTTGTTTGTTATTAAGAAATTGAAGTGTGAAAAAGGTAATTGGAAGACCAAAGTTGCATTTTGTCGAGTGATACGTCGCTGTGATGGATGATGAGTTGCTGCCAACTTTACCTGCTTTCATTTATTACTCTCTTCCTCGTTTCCTTACAATAAAAAACATTAATGGAAATAAAAACAAAAAATAAAAATATTATATATAAGAACTATTTCTTTTTTTTTTGGGGGATAAGTGAACCAACTACAATACATAGAAACAAAGATATTACATCAATATAGCAGGTAGGCGGGCAACAAGCTGCGCCGCCACCCCTTTCTGAATTGCAAACCCTAACCTACTAAAGACATACCCCTGCCGACACATTGCTATGCACAACCTGTTGGACCCTGGTTAGGAAACGGATAGCTTCCGTTGCCAAGGAGCCAAATGTATCAAAAGCCAGAGGGACAAAAACATGTTGGTTCTCTTCGCAGGCTTTAGCATGTTTCTCCACCTTCTTCGTTTAAGCCCTTTTCATTGCTTGCCCAGCTACAAACTCATTATCCCTCAAACCAGCTAAGGGAGATACCCCTGTGAGGTCAACACAAGCGTGTTTTCCCCCGGCCCAACCAAAGACGAGCAAATCTGCCGGTCGTAGAGTGGATCTCTCTTCCGAGGGGTCTGTAAGGAAGTTTACGGGGGGCTTCCTTTTTAGCTGATATCCCAGCTCGCCTTAAGATGTCCCAAAGAACGTCCCGCACCCAATCATGTCGATATTTGAACCCAGACATCTCCTTGCAATGAACCGCATGCTCTCCGAATTTATCCAGGCAAGCCTTACGGCAGATCGGACATGTTTCGTCTTCTGGGTACATTGGGACCATCAAACGGTACTTAAGAATGGCCCTATACTCGACCGCAGACATGCTTTGGCCCAAGCCATCAATCGGGATAACGGTCAGAAAATCCTGGGCATGAGGACCTTGTAAGCATTCAATAACCGCCTTCTGTCGGGGGGACAATCCAAAAACTTCTCCCAGGCTCTGAGCGATTTTGCCAAAAAGGGCATTCGCCAAAGTTTTTTGAGGCTTTGGTGGGGCGGTGTCCATATTAGAGAAACCGCCAATGTCAAAGTCTGGGAGAGCGCCATTTAGGCGTTCCAGGGCCTGCACGTAGTCTGAGTCCAGGTCGACAACCCTGCTATTCCTTAAGATATGATTCTGTAGCTTCCAAGACTGAGCTCTCGACGCTACAAAAGCGTAAACCCCAACATCATGAGCCGAAAGAAGGCCTAAACTCCCTAAGCGCATCGGTAAAGATGCAAGTCGCCACTGAAGATCACCAAAGAACGGGCCTCCACATACAACTATGTCTTCGATGGCTTCCCGTAGCCCCTTATCAAAACAGGATACCGCATCATCCATCAAATGGGGGTGGCATGTTCGTAACCCAAAAAGCAACTTAGCAACCCCCATGCAAGACCTAAGCAGGAGGAGTTCGCTCTGGGGATCCCTAAGGCAAGGTAAGAGTTTCATAAGATCAACCGCACATGATGCTCTCCGCCTCGCCAACTCCTTAATAAAGTAGGGATCTCGACTAACAGCCCCTCCAAGGAGCTTTACCCCTCTCTCTGGTCTACCAATCCCACTAGGGAAGAGCCCATCTTTGACTTTCACCCCATTACACGCTGGCCAAAAAACCTCGGTTTTCTTAATATTAAGTTGCAGCCCCAATGATGGCCCTTCCGAGTTGATAATGCCTAGGGCTTTAGCGACTTCGTTGGCACCACCAATAATAGTCCCATCATCCAAGTACCAAGCATGAAATGGGAGGTTACAGTCATTTTGTACCCGGAGAACAAGAGGGTGTAATGCTAAGGCAAAGAGGAGGGGCCCAAGGGGGTCTCCCTGCTGAACCCCAGTAGTTGCCCCTATACAGTCATCACCAACATACAACCTAGCCGGCTGGGCATAAAGGAACTGGACCCATAGATAGATAGACGGGCAATGATGATGAACCTCCCGGAGAAGGGCTGTGCGGTCGACCATATTGAAGGCGTTGGAGAAGTCCACGGTAAGCATAGCTAAAGAGCCGTCCGCGTGAAAGGAGTTAAGAAACCGTTCGCGCTGTGAAGCACCGCCTCTGCCCCATTAGGGGTCCCCACCCCAAACTGAAAGTCCCCTAAATACTGAGTCATTTCCTTCCCAACCATCTTCATAGCCACTTTAGAAACCAACCTACGCCAGATAGCCCCCACAGCAATGGGCCGAATTCCATTATCCGGCTTTAATAAAGGGGTAAGGGGGGCCGAAGCAATAAACTCAGCGAGCACCTTGGGGCACAGACCCCCTAGCCATAAGTTGACGACTTCAGTGATGGCTGAGAGCAGACCCATGGAAGTCACTGATCCCTCACCACTAAGAGCGTCCAACAAGTGTTGCGCCCGCATCCCGTCTCTCCCGCATGAGGTCCCTTTAGGAAATGATCGGATACATCTAAGCACACAGTCCCCATCCACAGAGAGAGTAGGCAGGGCGACAGAGCTAGAAGGCAAGGACGGAGGCGGCACCACTGGGTGTTTATCAATGAGGGCTTTCATGGTTGAATCTCCGAGAGGGGCAACCCCACTTGAGCATAATACCTTGACTGCAGCTGTGAAATGACCATCCCTGACTTTCCTGAGACATTGTTTAATATTGAGGCTGTTTTCAGAACCCTCCTCCCCTCCCACCTCTCTTTTAGAAAAAGTGCTCCCCCACGTTATCAAAGAGAGAAAGAACCAAGTCAGCAAAACCAGATCCATCTTTTCACACCGCAAGTGCTTACTGAATGCTACTACATTGCAAAGACTTTCGATTCCCTAACCTGCGTTCCTGCCTAGTGGAAGGTTTCACCACCCTTAAAGTACAACGCGACAACAATAGTAATTTGACCCAATTCTCAATCGAGCCTGGTGAATCCACTACCTTGCGTAAAGCGCATGCCAAAGTCTGAGCAAACGCCTAACGACAACTTGGGGGGATGCTCTTAACCGTTTGAATAGGAAGGGAGAAAACCCGTTCCAAAAGGGATACATCCCCAACCACTCCTACAGATGGACCTGGGTCCCTATCCACAGACACACGATTAGGTTTCTGGATTCCAACGATGAATTCTCCAGCATCTCCATAATCCACAGAAAAAGAATAGATACCATCAGCATGCTTGCACCCCTTGCTAAGGGCATGCAACGTCATGCACCTCCCACATAACCATTTATCCCCCGCCCGAAGGGCTTCCCCAACATCTATAAAAAGGTCCAAATCCTTAGAGATAGCGTCTTTTAAAAGGTTCTTCCGAGTATCCGTTTTGAAATGGGTACTTTGCATGTGCTCAAGTAGGCGGAAAAACCCCGAGGACCCAGGTCTACCATCCTTACACTCGTGGAAATGCTTAAAGGGGCATGGCCTTAAACCGTAAGTGTAATTAGGACCAAGCCCTCCTGTATTTACGTTTCGAATTCTTTTTATGGTAGCCATGTACACACGAGAACAGAAAATAAACAAATCACAAAAGACACCGGACCCCTAAAGACCCCGACTCGAGATGAGTTAGAGCAAGAATCAAAGACCAAACCCCTCACACTCGAAGGAGGGGAGCAACTACGGGTTGCTCACCCCCCATCTAGCACCCCACAACGACCGCTAAGGCATAAGAGGAGGAAGGTATAACTCCAAAACAAAGCAGAATGGGTAGAACTCCAACTCAAAATACCCCCTTAAGCACCCAAAAGGAAAATAGAAAGAACAAGAGTGAAAAATCAAGAAGTTTGGTTGAGACAAAAGGTCGAACAGTTGGTGTGCATGACAGAAAAAAGGTAATTTAAGTTAGATTTTGGGGGTTTCAGTGAGATCAGGAAACTAGTGACAGGAGAATTAAAATACGGTTGTTGTTGAGTTTTTTATTGCTTTGAATTTGAAGTGGGTTGTGGGTGTTGTAGTAGTGAAGGATAAGATTGCAGTCATTTTAAACAAATTATAATTTTGTCTTAGGGAGTTAACTTAAAACACTTTTTCGTTACACTACCACCTAATGTTACGGATTTTATGCTTCTGTACTTTTTGATACTGGCGCCGATCGAAGTTTTATTTCTCGCGCGTTTGAACAAAAGCTTGCGCGACCGCGCAGCGATTTAAAAGAAAATTTTTCAGTTGAGTTGGCTAATGGTGAAACTGTTTTAATTAACTCAGTGATTAAAAATTGCACGCTTAACCTTAACGAAAACGATTTTCTGATCGACCTCATCCCCATGCCTCTTGGAAGCTTTGATGTTATTATTGGTATGGACTGGCTCTCGAAGAATCGCGCCGAAGTTATTTGCGCCAAGAAGTTGATTCGCATTCCTCGAGAAAATGGTGATCTTCACATCTATGGCGAGAAACCCTCCAGTGGTCTTAAACTTATGTCTTGAGCCGAAGCCCAAAGACTCATGCGGAAGAAGTGTATTGCATTTTTAGCCCATGTGGTTAAACCCGATGAAGGAAAGAAGAAGCTTCGCGATATACCTGTTGTGCGTGATTTCCCTGAAGTTTTTCCTGATGATCTTCCTGGTATCCCTCCCGCTCGTGAAGTCGAGTTCCGTATTGATCTTGTCCCTGGTGCTTCCCCCGTAGCCAAATCTCCTTACCGTCTTGCGCCCGCTGAGATGCAAGAATTAGCAAGCCAACTTCAAGAGTTGACCGCTAAAGGATTCATTCGCCCTAGCTCTTCGCCCTGGGGTGCTCCGGTGTTGTTCGTTAAAAAGAAAGATGGTTCGTTTCGCATGTGTATCGATTACCGCGAGTTGAATAAACTCACCATTAAGAACCGGCATCCCTTACCGCGTATTGACGACCTCTTTGATCAACTCCAAGGTGCATCTTGTTTCTCCAAGATTGATCTCCGCTCTGGCTATCACCAGTTGCGCATCCGCGATGAAGATGTTCCGAAGACTGCTTTTCGAACTCGTTATGGCCATTTTGAATTCTTGGTCATGTCCTTCGGTTTAACCAACGCACCCGCCGTTTTCATGGATCTAATGAATCGGGTGTGTAGGCCCTTCTTGGATAAATTCGTGATTGTGTTTATCGATGACGTTCTGATTTATTCTAAGACCAAGGCCGAGCATGAGCAACATCTTCGATTAGTGTTGCAAAAGCTTCGAACCGAGCAGCTCTTTGCCAAGCTCTCCAAGTGTGAATTCTGGTCTGATGAAGTACAGTTTCTTGGTCATGTTGTGAACAAGATGGGTATTCATGTCGACCCATCCAAGATTGAAGCAATCAAGAACTGGATTACGCCATCCACTCCTACCGAGATCCGTTCCTTTCTGGGCTTAGCTGGTTATTACCGGCGCTTCATTTCGAACTTCTCGAAGATCGCTTTGCCTTTAACAGCTCTAACGCACAAAGGTAAACCGTATATTTGGGGCTCGAAGCAAGAAGAAGCCTTTCTGACGCTCAAGCGTTTGTTGTGTGAAGCTCCTGTCCTTGCGCTACCTGAGGGTAATGAAGATTTTGTCGTATATTGCGATGCATCCAACCAAGGTTTCGGTTGTGTTCTTATGCAACGAGGCAAGGTTATCGCTTACGCATCAAGGCAACTCAAGGTTCATGAAAAGAATTATACAACTCACGACCTCGAACTAGGCGCAGTTGTTTTTGCCTTGAAGATCTGGAGACACTACCTTTATGGTACCAAGTGTATCCTCTACACTGACCATAAAAGCCTTCAGCATATCTTTGATCAAAAGGAACTCAACATGAGGCAACGCCGATGGAACGAACTCATCAGCGATTACGATTGTGAGATCCGGTATCATCCTGGTAAGGCTAATGTGGTAGCTGATGCGCTCAGCCGTAAACCCAGCCAGCTTAACTGTATTTTGCCGCGCACGCAGCTTCACTTTGCGCCGATTCAGAGCAATCTTGAATCACGCATTCGCGACGCGCAGCGCGCATCCATCAGTAATGGTAACCTTCGCGCCGAGTTAGCGTGTGGCGCGGAAGCGCACTTTGTCCCTAATCTGAGTGGAATTCTCCGCTATCTCAATCGCATCTGGATTCCCTTTGATGAGAATCTTCGCGCTGATATCCTGAGTGAAGCGCATAAATCTCGGTATTCTATTCATCCCGGCGCTGATAAAATGTACAAAGATTTGCGCATTACTTATTGGTGGCCCGGTATGAAAAAGGATATTGCTGTGTTCGTAGCTAAATGCCTGACTTGTTCTAAGGTAAAAGCTGAACACCAACGCCCATCTGGTTTGCTCGAACAACCAGAAATTCCTACGTGGAAATGGGAAGGTATAGCGATGGACTTTATTACCAAGTTACCTTTGACAGCAAGCAAACATGATAGCATTTGGGTAATAGTGGATCGTTTGACTAAGTCTGCTCACTTTCTGCCCATTCGTGAAAACTACCGTGTTGAGCAACTCGCGCAGCTTTATGTCAAGGAAATTGTCTGCCGCCATGGTACTCCTTTGAGCACCATATCCGATCGCGATGGCCGTTTTATATCTCGCTTTTGGAAATCTCTCCAATCTGCGCTAAGAACTCGCTTGCACATGAGTACGGCATATCATCCTCAGACTGACGGTCAGTCTGAGCGAACTATTCAAACTCTTGAGGATATGCTCCGATCTTGTGTTCTTGATTTTGGAGGTAATTGGGATTCGCACCTGCCTTTGATCGAGTTCTCTTATAATAACAGCTATCATTCCAGTATTGGTATGGCCCCATTTGAAGCACTTTACGGTCGTAAGTGCCGCTCCCCGATTTGTTGGAGCGAAGTGGGTGAAGCTCAAATCACAGGACCCGAACTTGTTCAAGAGACAACCGATAAAATCGCCAAGATCCGTGATCATCTGCTGACTGCCAGAAGCCGACAGAAGAGTTACGCAGATCGCAGGCGAAAGCCTCTCGAATTTCAAGTTGGTGATCTTGTTCTCCTCAAAGTGTCACCCTGGAAAGGTGTTGTCCGCTTTGGGAAGAAAGGTAAGCTTGCTCCTCGTTATGTTGGTCCATTCAAGATTCTCGCGCGTGTGGGAAAAGTTGCCTACAGACTTGACCTGCCGCCCGCGCTCAGTAATGTGCATCCAACGTTCCATGTTTCCAATCTCAAGAAGTGTTTAGCCGACGAGAACCTTCACATTCCACTTGATGAAGTTCAAGTTGATGAATCCATGCATTTCGTTAAGAAGCCTGTTGAGATTATGGATCGCGAGGTTAAGCAAACCAAGCGCAGTCGCATCCCTATCGTGAAAGTTCGCTGGGAGTCCAAGCGCGGAGCCGAGTTTACATGGGAAAGGAAAGATCAAATGAAGATCAAGTACCCGCACCTGTTCTCCGCGCAACCTACTTCGAGATAAATTTCGGGACGAAATTTCTTAAAGTAGGGGAGACTGTGACATCTGCCCCTATCCGACCCGACCCAGGTACCCGTTTCTCCGATCCGATCTCTTTCTTTTATGATTTAATATTTATTTATACTTATACTTTATTTTTAATAATAATAATATATTTTCCTTCCCGCCTCTTCCTCTCTTTTCCTTCCCGCCGTCCCGTCCCTCTTCTTCTCTCTTTCCGCCTTCTTTTCTCTCTTGTCGCCGTCCCGCCCTTAAGCCCTGAACCCCTTCTCTTATCTTTGTGTCCTTTGTTTCTTCCCGCCTAAGGTTGTCTGCGCAGCTCCACGCGCTAGACTCCTTACAAGGAAGCCTGCGCGTAGACCAGTTGTTCCTGCGATACGCGAGGCGAACTGTTCTCGCAGCGCGCTAAGAATTGTGGTTCTTCTCGCAACGCGCTAAGAACGGTAGTTCTTCCCGCGACGCGCTAAGAATTGTGGTTCTTCTCGCAGCGCGCTAAGAATGGTAGTTCTTCCCGCGACGCGCTAAGGATTTTAGTTCTCTGTCTGCCTTCGCCCTCGCGCGTGCGCTCGAGCCTTCTCGCGCTAAACCCCCTTTGAGTTTTCTTCTGTTTAATCTAGCCGTTTGCTTTTGTGATGTCTTATCTTCTGTGCTGTTGACCTGACCTATCTTATGTCTGAAAAGTTACTTTCGGCGCAGCATGCGCACCAACCCCATTGGTTGACAGAAAAAGTGACTGACATTATCTTTTGAGATCTGCTTTTCCATGCTTGACCAGTACCTTTATCTGACCCGCCCATGCCTGTTTACTGTTCCCTGTCAGCTTTTCCTTTGCCCTCTGCAGCTGCCATATCTTTTGATATCTTTTGCTTTTGGAATCTTTTGCTTTTTGGAGATCTTTTCCCCTTTTCTAGGGATTGTGTTCCCTAGGGTTTCCCTATAAATAATAATGTTAATTTCCTAACACATTGCACACAAACACTTAATTTAACCTCCTCCTTGCTCTCTCTGCCGCCTCCCTCTCTGCCTCCGTCTTCCTTCCTGTTCTGCCCTGCTTTTCCGGTAATATATATATTATATATAATAAGTTACTTATTAATTATGCTAACTTATAATCTAGACTTAAAACCAATCGTTAAAACAATAATCTTATTTATAGGTTAACTTGTGCTTGTTTAAAGTTGGTTCTTGCTTTATCTTTCACCGCATCGTTTATCAAGTGAGTAATCTCGTACCTAATCCCTTTTTATTTTTAATGTTTTGGGATGTTCATGTGTTCATACAAACTTAGAGTCTTAAACTTGTTTATGAACTTTAGTCGCGCAGTATCCCATGTGTTGAGGACGTTTACTTGGCTGTTTATTTGTATGTGTGTATCATTAACCGCTTTGTTCGGCCTATTCCGAAGTTTTCATGGATCCATTAGATGAACACGGGAGACCTATCGTTTACGGTTTTCTTTGTTTACACTTGCACAGATGTTTTCTTGTTTTTGTGCTCATTTGGGAGCACGGATTGAACTATGAACTATGATCTATTTAGGCTTGATCACAATCTGATTACACCCTTGTTAAACACCAGACATACACGTGTTGCGCGCAGATTTATTGTTATCTATGTATTGTATTAAACTTGATTTCTCACCAACACGCAAGTGTTTGACGTTTTATTTTAACACATGTTCAGGTTTGCTGTAGCTACATTTGGAGCTTGTGGACACGTAGGACGTTTTTACTTTTGGACCTAGATTAAAATGTATCAAGACAAGTTATTATTGTTCGAATATTTTGCCTTATAATATGTTGATTTATGTTATCTTGTGTATACGTTGCGCGTGCGTGAATGAATATATTTATTAAATATTGACACCCAATAGTGTCACGAGTAATGAAACAATATGTGGCGCCCCGATGTATAATCCGCCTTTGGTCGGGGTGTTACAGATTGGTATCAGAGCTCGTTGACTTTAGGATAGGTGGTTAGACGTAACGGCCTAGAATACCTAAGAGTCCCTTCTCGCGCATGAGAGAAATCTCATGTTTGCGCGCTTATTGTTAATTACTCGTTATTTATAGATATGCTTGCGCAGACGCAGCGTATGGTTTTATGTTTTATTTCGCGATATTTCGATTTTTGCTGAATTTCGATTTTTATTGATTTTACTTGCATATTCGTTTGTTGGATTTGAAAATCCGAAAAGTCATGGTGATACATGAATAGTTGATTTTCAAATTCCATTTACGATTATGTTCCGAGGTTGGAGACTTGAAAAGTCATGGTGATACATGAATTGTCAACCTCCAATACTCATTTTCTTGTATATTTTATAAAGGATTGAAAAGTCATGGTGATACATGAATCATCAATCTCCAATCCTCGTTTACTCGTATATTTTAAATTGGGAATTCGGAAAGTCATGGTGATACATGAATTGTCGATTCTTGATTCGAATTTGTTACCTTTATTAAGTTTGCATCTAGGGTCATTTATTTTACTTTAACTTTTGACAGTAACTGACTCCGCGAAACCAAGCTTTTCGAGGTTATACTTTGCGCTAAAACCAAGATATTAACTAAAAAAAAAAATTAAAACTTTATAGAATGCCTCCACTATCTCGCCGTCATCAGAGGAGAGAAGCCTCGCGCAGGCGTAGACAGCAACGTTCCCAGGAAATGGCCGCCGCAATAGCCCAAGCTTTGAGCCAAAACAATACCTCCGGTTATAACATTAAGTCCTTTAACGCGGGTAACCCTCCAAAGTTCACAGGTCTTGAAGGAGCCACCGTGATGCTCCAATGGCTCGAAAAGATTGAAAACACTTTCCTCCATACCCAATGCCCTCCAGACAAACGAACCCTATATGCTTCCAGTGTCCTGGAATCTAGAGCGCTTACATGGTGGAATGGAGTAGCTCATGCGCGTGGCGCAGAAGCTGCTTCTAGCATGACATGGGAGGAATTCAAGGAAATTCTGACGCGAGAATTCTGCCCTCCCAACGAAGTTAA
>NW_027504653.1:0-18063 GCF_021521415.1 Bidens hawaiensis
TTGACCCGTTTTAACATGCTTTTCAGGTAAAGCAAAAGTGGAATGATTTGCTTACATGCCTGGTGTTAGGAAGAAAGTTGAATAGCTGTGAATAGACGCAGATGTAATACTATATAAGAAGCTCGTAAACCGGTTATGTGTTTTTCACATCTAGTTTGTAAACTTAGTACCAACCCATGTATTATGATGTAAATTAGTTATGAATTTCCTTATAAACAATGTTGTTGATACCAGTGTTATCTGTTACATTCCCGTATTACGCTTCCGCAACTACCTAGTCGGGGTGTGACAGCCACCTTGCTTTTTCAACTAAATCCTTCATGGCACATATTAGTCCAACAGTGTCAACAAAGAAACAATATTCTGATATTCTAGGGTATTGTTCTTCATCCCCATACTCTGCCACTGCATGGACGATTTGGTTGTTGTATTTTGTATAAGGCTTGGAGTTGTTATTTTTGTATGAGGATCCTTGTTTCTTGTCATGTTGTTAATGCTTTGTTGAAGCACCCAATTTTTCTTGGATCTTTTTGTCATCTTATAACCTGATGAACCGTAGAGCCCTGTTTCCGACTTCATCTAGGTTCCTGCATGGAGTCATAACAAGATTATCACAAAAGGGGGAATCCTCTTGAAATCCCATCTTGAATGCTTCCCTATCAAATTTAGTGACAAAAATCCCTTAGTGATTCACCACGAGATTGTATAATACGTTATAAATCATTAGTTAACTTTTCAAATTTTCTACTACAAGAGAATTGATTATTAAAAAGATTAACTAAGTGTGAGAACGAAGTAATTGAATAGGGAGGAAGACTTACCAACCATTTAAGAGCAGATCCAGTTAGTGTGTCTATTTGGGATGGGATTAATCTCCATTCTTTTCTGGTTCTTCCGGGTCAGTTGTGCGATCGTAGACTTTCATGTTGGGAGTATGGAAACGCTTTGGTATCTCAGAATCACAGATGGGTGGAGCTAACCTGGATATTATCCTGTGACTTCCATCTGGAATTTTGGGAATAGGTCTGGAACACTAGATATCATATCCTTTAAATTTTGTAGCTCATTAGCCATAGTTTAATTGAGACCTGTATTCTGTACAAAGCCTTGGTTAGTGTCTAAGGATACATTCTTGTAACTGTTATTTGTTGGTTGACTGAAGGATGGTATCCCAAAAGAATATCCAGGATAGGGTGTCTCAGCCACGGCTATTAGCCTACAGGGAGTGATGTTTGCATAGGAATGATGTCTCCTTCATCTGCATCCAACGGTCTTTGGCGTTGGATTCCTAAGGATCCCTGACTCTGCATAAAGGATCCTTGCTACTGATACTCGAAGGGTCATTGATGAAACGTTCCAAAGGATCCTGATTGAAAGATGGAGAATCCTAGTCATGGAAAGACAGAGGATCCTTGTTGAAAGATGCCTAAAGATCCTGGTTGTAGGATAGGGGATCCTTGAACATGTTGGGCAATGGATCATGGTTGAAGGATAGAGGATCCTTGACCTTCTTGAACACGTTGGGCCATGGATCATGGAGTGATGAAATCTAGAATCCTAGTCACCAAGGGAGTTTGATCCTCCGCTGGCCCTTTTGCTTTCTTGGTGTCTTCAATCTCACACAGGATCCTCTGGTTTGTTCTACTGCTCCATATAAGCCTTAACTTGTGAACATAAAGCAGAAACATCATTGTTAGTGGTTACTGCAGGAGTGGCAGTAGAGGATTTTGATCCTTGGAAGAATGGAGCTTGCGGCTTGTTCCCAATAACGTTGATCCTTTGAAACCATGCGGCGGGGGTGGGGGGTGGGTGGGAGGCATCTGCAAGAAGATTTTGGATGAAAGAGAAACTGATGATGGCATAGTTGTTGAAGCATAGTTTTGTTGAGAGACCATTGGTTATGGTATTGGTTGAAAAGGTTGGAAATTGGTGAAAAATATTTTGGATTAAAGCACCACTTGCCCCATGGTGGGTGCCAAACTGATTTGGTCAAAAATCATTTTCAATGATAATGTAAACAAATTAGTTTTGTGAGGTAGGGTGCTTGAATGACAAAGATGATTATACGAGTAAAATGGAAAGGAACACGATGACTTTGTTACGAGAAAAAGCCCTTGAGCTATATGAGATCCCCGGCATAAAAACCCTGGGTGATGACAATTGTCTATCACCAATATTAATAGTGAACAAAGAAGTGTAGTACAAAGTGAGAGCTAAGGCAGTGATTACAAGAGAGAAATCTAAGTGTGTGTGTGTGTGTGTGTTATACAAGTGTGTCTTTTTTGTGTTCTTTCTATATTACTTTCATAGCCTCTTTATATAGATATGATACAAACTAATAACTAAAATCCCTATTTTCTCGCCCCTAATCAAGGCCATTACTGTACATAGCCATTTCATGCTTGACAACGTCCTTTTTAATGACTTTGATGGCGAAATAATGGGTTGGACTCGGTCATTAGCCGTTTATCTTGCGTTAATATTAATAACATAAAGAGAACAATCATTATTAATCAACAATAAGTACTGAGTATCCTTGATCCTGACAAGATCTGGAATACATGCTAAGGATAACTGATCCAGAACACGTGCCAGGATCATATGTCCAAAACATTAAATTTTCGAGCCTTAACAATAGGTTAGACTAATTTTGTATAAATGTAAGATGATATATGTATACAAACAGAGGTATTTAGTTACTACAATGTGTTGGATACTAGAAATACAAATTTAATTTAAAAAAATCCAAATGTGTAGAAACGTTGTTTTTTTTATATAATCAAAGAGCGTTGTTATTTAATATCATTTACAACAGTGTTTTCAATATTTTTTATTACAAAGAAGCATTTTTTTGTATTGAAACGTTATTTTTAATTACTATTTAACAACGGTTTTTGAAGTGTTATTTTTGTGTACCATTTTACACCAAATTTAGAAGCGTTGTTTTTAGATACCATTTTATGCCGGTATCTAAACCATTTTAAATACATTTTGCAACACTAAAAACGAGTAACTTATAACCATTTCGATAAAAAATCTAACTAATTTTAGTGAAATATATATTTTTCTCAAAACTCTTTAAAATTCCAAACGATGAACCAAACTCTTCTTTTTCTTGTCCGTCTTGTATTTTTCTTGATTCATATCATTGAACCTAGAAATGCTTTATATTTTCTAGGATCGCTCGTAGAACCAAACTCGCCCGGTTCACTCACTTATGTGTTATTCTTATCTTTTACATATCGCTTTGTCAAGTGAGTTTCATACCATTTTTCCACTTTTATATTTCAGGGTGTAGCACATAACAATATGTCAAGTTATTTCATGATTAAACAATATGTCAAGTTATTTCATGATTACAGTTTCGCAAATCAATTCACACTATGTCATGCATGTTATTGTTTTCTTTCATATTGTTTGTATATCGTGTGGATTATATGCTATGTGTTAAATGATTTATAGTGGATGCATCTCAAGCTCATGCTCAAAGCGGGAGGGTTCGACGAGAGATACCTTTGCCTCCTAGTGAGCCGACTATATGTCGAACCAACGACGGTACCATTCTCATCTATTACACTTAGTAGGTAAACCTTGTGTCAATGCAAGCGGGGGTCCTTACTAAATTTGGCTTATGCCAAAGAGAACAGGAATATCATGTATATATTTTTTCTTTTTTACTTTATGAAGGAACGCTACAACATGACACATGAATTTCTATTTTTCATATTATATATATGCAAAACCTTATGAACTCTCACCAACTTTATTTTTGACAACAATATATTACTTTAACCGTGCTACAGGTTTAGCATCATGGATGGTTAGAAGAAAACTTAGTGATATCTTTAGGATATTGTAAATAGCTAGTCCGTTTTTTTTTCTCTTTCGATTAACGTTTATTTGAACTATTAAGACAATTTGGGTACTTGTGTTATAACTATAATGAATTAAATAATGTTGTCACTTTAATAGTGTTATGAGCTTATGCACAATCAAACGGTACCGCCTGGCGTATAATTAGTCATCAGTCTGGGTGTAGTAACTGGAAGGGAGCGATGCTTGAAATCCGAACCTTGACACCAAGGTTTTAATCCAAGGAAATTTGATGCATATATATCCCTTTCATACGTCGGGACCTGGTCACTTTCCTGGAGGGTTCGGTGCTATTAGGCAAAAGCATATCACACCAAACGTCAAGCAAACCACAACTTTTGAATAAAAACTGGTTACGCTCCTCAAACTCTTAAACTTGTATATTAGTCATGGTGATTCATTTGAAGTATGACTCCTATAACTCAATGTTTTGCATTGTGTTTTAATTAAAATTTTGAAAAGTCATGGTGATAATGAACAATCGATTTAAAATTCTATTTCATTGTTTATATTAAGTTTGTTTTGGAATATGAACATCCATGATGATTCATGGATATTCCAATTTTCAATATTGTTTCATCTAATTTTATTTTCAAGTTTTTAAGTGATTTATATAGATTGTCTCAATTTCAAGAATCGATGATTCTTGAATATATGAATCCAATTTCAATTTTTTTTTTTTGTGATTATTTTAGACTTGAAAATTTATGGTGATACATGAATATATGATTTCAAAAATTAATTCACTTGTTATTGGAATATGAAAATCCATGGTGATTCATGGATATTCCAATTTCAAATACAAACTTGTTTTATATGTGATTTGCCATATTTGATTGAATTGTTATCGGAATATGAAACTTTATGGTGATTCACTTATATTACAAATTCCAATCCAATATTGTTTCATGTGATTTTCAAAATACGATTGAATTGTTATCGAAATATTAAAACTATGACGATTCATTGATATTCCTACCTTAAATTCGGGCTCGTTTCATGTGAGCCTTTTTAAATTTTTGAGTTGATTTATGTAGATTGATTTAAATTTAAAGAATCTGTTGCTTTTAGTTGTCAAATCAAAATTCATATTTATGTTTCATGTCTTGCGAGTCTATTTATCTTCGCGTCATGTCTTCTTGAATCCCTCAAACGCCAACTCACATTGCAGTTACCTTGTCCGACAATCGATTTAAAGTTGAGTCTTCAACGAGTAGAGTTACCAAAAGCCTATCAAAAAGGCCATGAAAATATCTTCCAAATTGATCAAAGTTGATTCCTTCTCAAACCCCAACACCATTCACAACAACAAGAACAAACACAAACACCAAAACTATGCTTTAATCAACCTAAACTTAACCCAAACTCAAAATACCCAAACAAAACCCAACAAAAATCCCGACATAAGAACACACAATTGGTGTAACACATTTAAATTCTAATGGTTGGGTATTAAGTTCGTGTATTATTCTGTTAATTATATATTTTTAGATATTTATTTGTACGAACAATGGTACTTGATTCGTGTTTATTGTATTACAGGTCACGTGATGTTAATGTGCTTAAATTGGACTTGCACAAGAAGGAGATGAAGTCTCGGGAGGATGTGTGATAGTGTATGATCAAATTTGGAGAATCTGGTAAAAGTTGGTTTAGCATATCATTTGCTGAAAACAGAGTATCATGTATTGTTGAGCGTAAGAGATGCGTAGATCAGGAGTTTTTAAAGTATGGTTTGATGAATTAGAGTATCATACTCTAAAGTTAGAGTACCATTTGATGAAGCTAGAATACCATATGCTAGACCAAATTAAACTACGGGGTTCGCAGTTTAAAGACAGTATATATGGATAAAGTTAATGTTTGAGAAGGGGAGATATCGTTGGAGGCTAGAGACCATCCTTGGAGAGAAAATCAACAATTATTTCATAAAATCAACTCCGGATTCCATGTAGATTGAAGATTCCATCAACAACATGAGCGGTTAATCCTCTCGAGCCATACCCGGGATGTGAAGGATTGCATTTCTAACATTTTTTCTTATGTTTTAAGAAAAAAACTAATTGTAATTGTTTATTATCTATCTATGAGCGTTGATGTTTGGTATTATTGTGCATTTAGTCGGTTTAGGTTTATTTCGATCAGAATGATTAGTTTGCCAGTTATTGTGATAAGTGTTCATAGGGTTGTATTGATTAGTTTGAATGTGATAAAGCATACAATTTCCCTTAGTTAATTCAAACTGGCGGGGACCGTTTAATAACCAGTGTCGTGTGTTAGTGATTGCTAATGCCAAAAGTTTAACTAGCTAACCAACCTGATTTGATTGTTGATAATTAATCTGTTAAATGCCATGAGACTATTGTTTGTTACATGCTTGAACCCCGGGTGTGATTTGCTTTTGTTAATTGTTTGAACTTTTATTAATTGTTTGCTTAATATTAAAACCAAATTATTACTCGTGTGATCAACACTCATATTCGCTTACTTTATAATGTTAGGAATTAATTACACATCACACTGACCGCGTACTCCTCGTGGTTCGACACCGTACTTGCCCTAACTAGATTAAGGTAATTAGGAACACTTGATCATTATTGTTTTTGACTAGATCACGACAGTAGCATAAATTTCCATCACCTTACTACCGCGAAATGCTGAAATGCTCCAACTGTGGTCGTTTCGGCCACTCCATCAAATCTTTTAGAAAACTCATACATACCCAACACAACCCATTCACCCCTTGACATACACAAACATTTACCTAACCATACGCCTTACCACATGTGTAACATCCGGCCCCTCGCACCACCAATATGTCCGCTTTGCCCGCGAAGAGTTCACGGATTTGTTTTTGGTTGCCCAGGTGGAGACTTCTCGGGACGTCACCCATCCTACTACTACTTCCAGCTGAACATGCTTAACTGTGGAGCTCTCCTCTCGTCCACTACCGTTAAGCCCAAAACGCGTTGGTGGTTGAAGAGGCGGACATTCACTTATGAACCAAGGATCTCCCTTGTCCACGGCTAATGTCAGATTTACTTAGGATGTTACGGCCTGCTCACGCATACCCAACCGTGCAAGCCTACTACAACTACGGTGACCCAAGGCATCTTTGCAATGCATACCCAAGACTCTCATATTAAATTCAAACTCACCAAACCAAAGCAAACCAATATCAAATATACCAAACCCTAACCTACCCAATTCAAGCCTAAGCCAATCAAGTCTTAGCCAACCAAACTCAACCAATTCAAACCCAATCCATTCAAGCTATTTGAACCCATCCAAACCCAGTCAATCGAGTTCAAGAAAACCAACCTAGCCAGGGTGCGCAAGGATGTGTGAATTACATCAACGCTAATGACTTTCAGCTAAGAAGCCATGACACCATTCCACATTAGTCTTCGTACCCCGAAACCCGCCTACCTTGAGGAAGACAATCACCACAAGCTGCAATATTTTTTTCTTCTCTTTTCGTGTATTTCCTTTCTTTCGAACGTATTCATAATAAGTCTATGTATTTAAACTATTCAATGTTGTGTATGAATTTATGTTTAATTTCAGTTATTTAATAATCATTTTATCTATTTTCATTTGTGTATTCTCTCAAAGCACAAATCACGTTTTCCGACATCATTTATAAGACATAGTTTGCATTAGCGAATTGGTTTAATCAATTCGAAGATCTATGATCGGTTATCCACAAACATAATCGTTAGTGAAAATCCGGACTATAACCATGGTATACATAGTTATCTAATAGTAATCGTATCATCTCAATTTAACGGGGTGTGACAGGAATGTTATCATTTAGTGGAAATTAGCACTATAATCAAAGTTATGAACATAGTTATCTAATAGAAAGTGTATTCCTACATCTGGCTGTTGGGTTTTATACAAGATTATCAAAGTTCAAGTTAACCATATTTAACTAGAAAACGCAACGGAAGCTTAGATTTTAAATCTAGTTATAAACATACCATTATGTTAAAACTAAAACCCAAAGCCAAGGATCAATATTACAAGAACAATATGCTTACAAAATGTAAATGGTACCTCTTCTACCTTTAGAAGAAGATGTAGGTGGATGAAGAAGATGATGACTTTGAATGGCTAGGTTGCAAAGGAGAAACCCTCAAGCTTTTGATACCCCAAGCTTTGAGCAACAACACCAACTAGTTGCTAGGATTTATGAACACTTTAACAAGCTCACAATGCTCCCCTATTTTCTGCTGCTGCTGCCGTGAGCTTTTTGAGAGGGAGAGAGAGGTTTTTGAAGCTTGAACACACTTGAAAAAGATGCCAAAAGTAGGACCAAAATGCATGTAATTTGTATGGAGAGATTTTGAAACAAAAACACCTCACATGCAAAGGAAGCATGCAATTTAATTGGACCAAAAACCCCACCCACATGGGTGGCCGGTTATGCTTATTATTATTATTTATTTTTTTTGTTTTGTGTTTTAACATTTAAAACATCTCCATCTCTTATTTTATAAAACTAATTTTATAAAACATACATGCTATATTAATTATTTAACCAATTAAATAATTAATTTATATAAATAAATTATCCAGATAATTTATTTAAATTATCAAGTGTGTTTGTTTAGAAAACCAATTCTCTAAACACTTAGTGTTCGGTATTCGTTTAAATGATCAAATCATTAAAAGAATACATTTGGTGTTGTCTAGCTTGTTATTGGGTATGACCCGACTTGGATCAAACACAGTTAGCCACATTAGTATAAGTATGTGTCTCGGGCATACTTAATTTCAACAATCTCCCACTTGCACGAGATACATAGAAAATTAATGCAAGTGGTGAATACTGCCTAACAACAGTTCACCACCCCTAATGTGTTTGACGAAGTGCCATTCAATAACATCATCCCTTCAAGTCCCTTACTTGATATGATTTAGGTGAATCTATCATTATATCCCTTTGTTACTAGATGTCATGTTGGATCTAAGAGACATAGGCGATCATTCTCTTTACAATTCAACTTTATCAGGCCTTAGACATCTAAACTCTCAACACATAAGAGGAACAAATTCCATCTTGACTGTATACGCCTCTCACTATCACTTTTATACTCCACCTGAGCTCATCCTTATGTACCATCTTTTACGAATAGCGAAGGGGAGAGTCAAAGTGTAATACTTGGTGAAAATCAAGACCCAATATACATCTCAGGTCTAAGGATAATATGAAATTCTCCTTTACTCAAGATTACTAATGATCAAGTCAATCGACTCCATGTAGTAATATTGAGAGCGGGTCAGTCCAATATTTGTATCCCACAAATATCTATGAACTTTGGCAGCAAACCTATGCTCCATATTCATTTCTTATGAATATCCACCAAACCTAGTTCATAATAGTCTTGCTTCATATTTGTTCCCACAAATGTGGTCGACTACGGACTTTTAGAATAAGATAACTTATTCATGGATTAAACATGCAAAATTAGAATTTAACTCAAGATTCCATAATCATATAAAAGAGTTAAATTACAAAAGTCTTTTAAACTTTAATACAAAATAGATCAAATCCAATTACTAGAATATCGAAGTCCTAAGCCACTCGCATGACGCTCATGTTTCGGTCTTTCTAGGAGCTTCGTGAATGGATCCGCAAGATTTTGATCAGTTCCAACTTTGCGAATACATATCTTTCCTTTTTCAACTTCATCCCTTATGTAGTTGAATCTCCGCTCTATGTGCCTTGTCTTTTGGTGTGAACGAGGTTCCTTGATTTGTGCAATCGCACCCTCGTTGTCACAAAAGATTTCTAGGGGGTCTTGAATGGAAGAGACCACCCCTAGATCAGTAATGAATTTCTTCAACCATGCAGCTTCCTGAGCTGCCAATGAAGCGGCGATGTATTCTGATTCTGTAGTGGACAATGCTACCACTTCCTGTTTTGAGCTCTTCCAAGAGACAGCTCCTCCATTAAGAGTGAACACATACCCAGATTGTGATCGAGAATCATCTCGATCAGTTTGGAAGCTCGCATCCGTGTAACCTTTTATAGCGAGTTCCTCCTCACCAGATCCATATATCAGAAACATATCCTTAGTTCTCCTAAGGTATTTCAATATGCTCTTAACAGCCATCCAATGACTGTTTCCTGGATTCTGTTGGTATCTGCTTGTCATGCTCAAAGCGCATGACACATCCGGTCTAGTACATATCATCGCATACATGATGGATCCTATAGCAGAAGCATATGGGATTTGTTTCATCGTCTCTTGCTCACCCTTTGAGCTTGGACATTGAGCTGAACTCAATATGGTCCCTCTTTGAATAGGTACAAAACCTTTCTTGGAGTTTTCCATCTTGAACCTTTTCAAGATCTTATCAATGTATGTACTTTGGTTCAAACCTATCAAGCGCCTTGACCTATCCCTATAGATCTTTATTCCCAAAATATAGGCAGCTTCACCAAGATCCTTGATGGAAAATCTACTTCCAAGCCAAGCCTTAACGCTTTCCATGGTTGGAATGTCATTTCCAAATAGTAGAATGTCATCGACATACAATACTAAGAAGGTAATTATACTCCCACTAGCTTTCTTATACACACAAGCCTCATCAGCGTTCTTGATGAATCCAAAACTTTTGATTTCTTCATCAAAACGATGATTCCAAGTTCTAGATGCTTGTTTCAATCCATAGATTGATTTCTTTAACTTGCATACTTTATTAGGATGTTTTGGATCGACAAAACCTTCAGGCTGAACCATATAGACATCTTCCTCAAGATATCCATTTAGGAAAGCGGTCTTGACATCCATTTGCCAAATTTCATAATCATAATGTGCAGCTATGGCAAATAATATCCTAATAGACTTCAGCATTGCCACAGGCGAAAAAGTTTCATCATAATCAACCCCTTGAGTTTGAGTGAAACCTTTAGCTACAAGTCTTGCTTTATAAGTATCCAAGTTTCCATGCATATCAGTTTTTCTTTTGAAAACCCACTTACTTCCAACAGCTTTGGAGTTGAGTGGTAGTTCAATCAATTCCCAAACTTGGTTGTCATACATGGATTGCATCTCAACGTTCATGGCTTCAAGCCATTTGTCACAATCATTCTTGGACATTGCATCACGGTATGTGGTTGGTTCATCCGAATCTACCACGTAGCAACCTTCTACAAAAAATCCATATCTTTCAGGTGGATTGCTAACTCTACCAGATCTGCGAACGTTTTGTGTGTTTTGATCAACCACTTGATCACTTTCAACAACCTCTTGTTGAGTGCTAGTATCAACCAATTGTGTATCATCTTGTGATTCTTGATCCTCATCAAATTTCACTGTTCTACTATTAGTTCCTTCCTCAAGGAACTTAGTTTCCAAGAACTTACCCTTTCGAGCAATAATAACATTTTGCTCACTAGGATCGTAAAAGTAATATCCTAAATCATCTTTAGGATAACCTATAAAGATACACTTAGTGGATCGGACTTCTAATTTGTTTGGGGTGTATTGCTTTACATAAGCTTCACAACCCCAAACTCTTAAGAATGATAGCGATGGAGCTTTTCCATGCCATACTTCAAAAGGTGTCTTCTCCACTTTCTTGGTTGGAGCCATATTCAATATGCGAACAGCGGAAAGTAAAGCATAGCCCCAAAATGATAGAGGTAAAGTGCTTCTAGCCATCATCGATCGAACCATATCTAATAGGGTACGATTTCTCCTTTCAGACACACCATTATGTTGTGGTGTTCCAGGTGGAGTAAGTTGTGAAATAATTCCACAACTCTTAAGATGATCTTGAAAAACACCACTTAGGTATTCACCTCCTCTATCACTACGAAGTACTTTGATTGTGGTCTTGAGTTGTCTTTCTACTTCAGTTTTGAAGTCTTTGAACATTTCAAAAGCTTCATCTTTGTGTTTCATTAAGTACACATAACCATATCGACTATAATCGTCAATAAAGGTAATGAAGTATCTTTCACCATTCCTAGTCATTGGTCTAAAAGGACCACATACATCCGAATGTATGATACCCAATAATTCTTTTGACCTTTCAAAAGTTTTATTAAAGGGTTGCTTTGTCATTTTGCCTTGTAAACAAGATTCACATACATCAAATGAATCATACTCATTTGTTTCTAGAATACCACTCTTGCGAAGAGTTTGCATGCGATTCTTGCTTATATGTCCAAGGCGACAATGCCAAAGATAGGAATCACCCAAGTCCTTCTTGAGTTTCTTGGTGTTGACATTGTACATTGAACTACTATGTGACATACCACTTTGATCTATTTCATATATACCATTCATGGGTATAGCTTTAAAATAAAACATGCCATTCATCAAAACATGAATATCACAATTTATAAATTTAAGATCAAAGCCACATTGTTTTAAAAGGGACACGGAAATAATGTTTCTCCTTAACTTAGGAGCATACAAAACATTCTTCAAAATTACTTCCAAACCACTTGGAAGCTTTAACAAGTAGTCTCCTTGGGCTTGGACTTCAACTCTTGCTCCATTGCCCATAAAGAGACTAATGTCCCCTTTGTTGAGTTGTTTACTTCTTTTGAACCCCTGCAACAAATTGCAAATGTGAGTTCCACATCCGGTATCAAGTACCCATGTATTTGAAGAAATAACATTTAGTTCAATATGTATAGTAAAGATAATACCTGAGGTATGCCCCGCATCCCTCTTATCTTTTAACGCATTGAGATAGGTCGGACAATTCCTTTTCCAATGACCTATCTCTCCACACTCAAAGCATGGATCTTGCGCCGCAACCTTTTGCTTCTTTTCCTTCGGTTTGGTGGGCGTGATGGCTTTCCTCTTTCCCTTTCCTTGGACGTGGCCCTTGCCCTTAGCAACACTTGCTTTGGGGTTGGAGTTATGTCCCCTTTTTCCTTCATTGATTGTTAGAACGGGTAAAACCCTTTTACCCATTCCCGCTTCGGCCGTTCTTAGCATTGCGTGAAGCTCACCAATGCTTTTGTCCCATCCATTCATGTTATAATTCATGACAAAGGTTTCAAACCTTTTGGTCAAAGAGTTGAGGATCAAATCCGTAGCCAACTCATTAGAGACGGGACAATTCAACCTACGAAGCTTTTCAATGTAGCTTTTCATCTTTAGGACATAAGATGAGACGCTTTGGGTTTCCTCCATACGACATGCATGAAACGCTCGAACCGTTTCGAAACGTTCCGCTCTAGCTTGTTGAAGGAACATTTCCTTCAATTGAGTTATCATGTCGTATGCCCCATGATGCTCGAAATCCTTTTGGATTTCGGGAATCATAGTCCCTAACATGAGGCAAGAGGCTTGCACCGAATCTTTGGTGTACTTGACCCAATCGTTATACGCCTCCTCATCTTCCACGTTAGGCTCATCGGGAATGGGATCGTCTAAGACATATGATATCTCTTCTTGTTTGAGAACTATTCTCAAGTTGCGATACCAATCCATAAAGTTATTATGGTTTAGACGATCCTTTTCAAGGATGGTTCATAAGGATAGGTTACGGGTGTTATGGGTAGAGGTGTTTGCATTGTTAGCGGCCATCTACAAAATTTAACAAAGTTTTATTTTAGTATTATAAATAATTTAATTATTAATACCCTTTTATTCCAAATTTTAAAATAATAATTAAATTCTAGAATCCAACGATAAATCAAATTTCGGTTAGGTGACCTTTATCCCGTTATTTGATTTAACAAGGTAGTCAATCTTGACAATTGCAACCCTTTGCAACTTCTAGAGGTATGGGACCATTCGAAATCCTTATTTCGTGTTGGCATGTTTATCCCATCAACACCATTGGACCCCATGCTTAGGTGACCTTTATCACATGGTTTCCAATTCAAGTCGTCCTACTTGTATAAACATGTAAGATTAACATACAAGTGGTTAGGTGACCTTTATCCCACAAATATGTTAATATTACCCTAAGTATATTAGTTTGCTCAAAATGGTTAGGTGACCTTTATCCCATTTAAAGTTCCCTAATACGTTAAGTGTCATACAAAAGGATGGTGTTAGACTTGTTTCCTTGGTAATTATGAAAAAGGGATTTTTAAGTTTTCCAATATTCTAGTTTGAAAAACATTATGCCATATCCTAACATGCATTTAGTAATATGGCGATTTTGAAAACCAATTTTCAAGGTTCAAGTTATAATAAAACCAATTTTATTATATGTGAGTAATCGCTTAGTTTTAATAAACCCATTTAATTAAACTAATTGACGCGATATTACCAAATATATATTAGAACCCGTTTCATGCTTGTTGTCGTTCCTATGTGACGGTTTGGATATCCTAATATCTATCAACCACACATTACATAAAGTAAAACAAACAACCAAGCATACATATGCAAAATATAGTCATAACCGAGAACCGCTAAGTTTGACCATACTTGTTAGCCGAAACAAGTATAGGTCATAAGTCACACCTAAGGGACAAAACATGACACAAGGATGGAATGTTGACTCCCACTTGACCTTGCATCCAAATGCTTCAAGTATCCTTTCCAAGTTGTTGTGTTCTTGTTGGGCTTGTTAATGGGCTCCAAACTTCCAAAAGTCTTCTTGGGCCCAAGAGTGAAATTTATGGGCCTAATGGGCTTGAATCCCATGATGGGCCGGTGAGGCCCAACAAGCCCAAAATTTCGGTCCAAGGCCCAAATCCACCAATTCTTGCATCTTCAATTTTTACAAAATGTATCCTAATACATATTTTTCTAAAAAAAAGAAAATGCAACTAATCTATTTATTACAAACCAACTTATGAATAAATAAATTACACAAGCCTAAGATTATGAATTATTACAACCATATTGAATAATAAACATAATCAACATACACAAACAACAATCAACACATCCAAGGTCTAGGTTTCGGTTATGACACATCCAAACATACCAAATGTTCTAAGCATGCAACCTAAGCAACCAATGCCCAAAATCACCAAATAAAATCGGCCCCCCCCCCCCAAGAGGCTACGGCCCAAATTTTTTTTATTATTTTTTTATTTTCAACATCCAAATGTTAATAATGGTTTCCTAAGATCTTTCATGCATGTCAAGATCTTACAAATCCATGAGGGGTAAAATCCACCAAAATTTCTGACCCCTTTTTCACCCATGAAAAACCCGAAATCTATGAACATGTAAGAAACATAAGTCCTTGTAACCGGCTCTTGATGCCATTGTTGGGTTTTATACAAGATTATCAAAGTTCAAGTTAACCATATTTAACTAGAAAACGCAACGGAAGCTTAGATTTTAAATCTAGTTATAAACATACCATTATGTTAAAACTAAAACCCAAAGCCAAGGATCAATATTACAAGAACAATATGCTTACAAAATGTAAATGGTACCTCTTCTACCTTTAGAAGAAGATGTAGGTGGATGAAGAAGATGATGACTTTGAATGGCTAGGTTGCAAAGGAGAAACCCTCAAGCTTTTGATACCCCAAGCTTTGAGCAACAACACCAACTAGTTGCTAGGATTTATGAACACTTTAACAAGCTCACAATGCTCCCCTATTTTCTGCTGCTGCTGCCGTGAGCTTTTTGAGAGGGAGAGAGAGGTTTTTGAAGCTTGAACACACTTGAAAAAGATGCCAAAAGTAGGACCAAAATGCATGTAATTTGTATGGAGAGATTTTGAAACAAAAACACCTCACATGCAAAGGAAGCATGCAATTTAATTGGACCAAAAACCCCACCCACATGGGTGGCCGGTTATGCTTATTATTATTATTTTTTTTTTTTGTTTTGTGTTTTAACATTTAAAACATCTCCATCTCTTATTTTATAAAACTAATTTTATAAAACATACATGCTATATTAATTATTTAACCAATTAAATAATTAATTTATATAAATAAATTATCCAGATAATTTATTTAAATTATCAAGTGTGTTTGTTTAGAAAACCAATTCTCTAAACACTTAGTGTTCGGTATTCGTTTAAATGATCAAATCATTAAAAGAATACATTTGGTGTTGTCTAGCTTGTTATTGGGTATGACCCGACTTGGATCAAACACAGTTAGCCACATTAGTATAAGTATGTGTCTCGGGCATACTTAATTTCAACACTGGCTGCCTACGACCGTTTACCTTCAAATGAGCTTGTTTACTTAAAACTGGGGCTATTGTTACAACTATCTAATAGAAGCCATATGTATGTGTTAATACTATATTTTTCTTTACATTAACTGATTTGTGTTTTGATTTAACAATTCCGCTCAATACTTTAGTTATTCTTTAGTGTTATATTTTTATAATTAGGTTGCCAGTCATAAATCCAATTTCCAGAGTTTACGAGTTGACTAGTAAGTTCCTTTCTTGGGTAGTTGTTTCCCCTATTTGAGGTTTAAACCTATTTGCTTGTATCTAGTTTTCATGTCAATATTAGTTTAAGTAACATTTAGTTTATATTTATATATATTTAATTAATTACAACCCAAACATCAATTAAACCAATATATTTAAGTTATAAGTCAGAGTCTAGATTAGGTGTCACTAGTGTCTCGTTGGTTCGATATATGAACTTCATTAGGCTTTACTACAGTCGATAAGTACATTTGTATATCTAGTGGTCTAGCATTAAGAGAGTTTATGTTTATAACTTTAAAACTAGAATGTCAAAGTTAAGTTTTAATAGCCCACATTTAGAACATCGGTTAATATTATATTATAACGAAGTCTTTCGCTGAAATAAACACGCAACATTGATATATTTATGAAACGGGCACCAACTGGGTGTCACACGTCTAAACCCATGTCGGGGTGTGATAATCCAACCTATATATATATATATATATATATATATATATATATATATGTGTGTGTGGGTGGGATCAAATGAAAGCTCATCTTAAAGATTAAAGTTAAAAACTCTTAAAGATTTATTTTTAACTTTTTTTAAAAAAAATTTGTAGTTTCTTTTTTTTCCATTACTCTTATATGTTGATATTGTTAAAAAAAAACCTTCGCTGGTTTAGTGCATATGTGCAATAGTGTTTGTTGCCTATATGCAAGGGTGTTGTATTACATAGAATAAAACATTATTTCACATATTTGATACACACAATTTTAGACATGCAATATAAGACTAATGCACACATTGAATACACATTAGTACGCATGTGTAATATAACACTAATGCACATGTGCACTACATCTACTTTTATTTTATTTTTATAATATTTTTTCTATAAAATACAGCACTACTGTACATATACAATACACAAATATTGAATATATGCAATTGTTAGGGCACGAAAATTTGAAACTGTGGATACGTTATCCCGACATATGTTCTAGGATCAGTTATCCTTAGACAGATCCTGTAAGGATCAAGGATCCTCAGTAGTTGGTATTACTAACGATTGTTTCTCATGTGTAGGTTAATATTTGATAGGTATAACGACTATAGAACGTGGTCTACCTAATATTTCGCTACAAGACACCTTCAGCACGTGGTCAAATGGCTGTAACACGTTTAGTGGGGATAATGACGGATTTATAGGACTTCTTGTTGACTCACAAATAGCTGAGTACTGAGGATATGTTATCCTTGAAGACGTGTCTAGATCAATTATCCTTCTGAAGAGTTCCAGAGCTATGTATAACGGCTGTATGACCAAGTCTGCCTAAACTTTCGCTACAAGACTCCTTTATGCACGTAGTCAAAGTTATGGGAGCAGCTAGTGGAGTAGTCCCTTAAAAATAGGACTTATAGTTATTATTTTATTTCTTTATATATACTGAGATTATGATCGATTAGGATATTATTCAACACATGTATCAACACACACACACTAGAGCAGAAACAAGCATTCTCTCTATTCACTAGCTTACTTGGTAATCTCAATCATTGGCTCCACTACGTTTGTAACACCCTTTTTATCTAATATAAACGACGGTGATAGTTTTCACCGTCCGGGGGTTTTTTGTGCTGGAGATCACGATAATCATATACTCATCGACCAAAGGTTACCTTGTTGATCCTTAACCGAAAAGATTCGACCAACGATTACTTAGTTAATCATTGATTGAAGAGATTCGACCAAAGATTACCTCGATAAGTTTTGACCGAAGTAAGACTATCTTGGTTAAGGGCTTTTTCCTTCGTGATCAAACCTTTGTGTTCACCAACATTACGATTACGCAC